>NC_052310.1:54050100-54090100 GCF_016432855.1 Salvelinus namaycush
GCGGGAGGACAAGATTATCCCTGCTGTGGCTGGACACGCACACACACACACACACACACACACACAATCCTTAGACACGGCGGCTGAGGGAAAGCATCTGGATCACACAAATGAATTAGATTTTCTGACAGTAGACAGAGTGTACAGCCACCCGCTAATCTGCCCTGCTATAATCCCAATCACTACCCTGCGATAGGGAGAGAAAGAGGGGGGGGGTGAGAGAAAGAGAGCGAGAGAAAGAGAAGTGGAGGGGGGAAGAGAGAGAAAGAGAGAGGGGGGAGAGAGAGAAAGATAAAGAGAGAGAGGGGAGAGAGAAAGAGAGAGAACGAGAGAGAGACTTGCATAACAGAAAAAAAGGCTTGATCTTATCCCTTGTTATCCCTGGAACTGGCATTAACTGGAGTGACCAAAAATAAACAATCACTCAGGGGATACGCAGTTTTTCGCAGAAATATGACACTTCCTTCATTATCTGTATTGACCTTTAAGAAACCAGTTATGAAGCAGAACTTGGGTTGCTAAATGATGGTAACTTTCCCCAAATTCCCAGGTTTTCCAGAAATCTGTTTGTTTCTTTTTTCTTTTATACTTTTTTACCCCTTTTTCATGATATCCAATTGGTAGTTACAGTGTTGTTCCATCGCTGCAATTCCTCTACGGACTCGGGAGAGGTGAATGTCGAGAGCCATGCGTCCTCCGAAACACAACCCTGCCAAGCCGCACTGCTTCTTGACACACTACTCGCTTAACCCGGAAGCCAGCCGCACCAGTGTGTCTGAGGAAACATCGTCCAGCTGGCGACCGAAGTCAGCTTGCAGGCGCCCGGACCGCCACAGGGAGTCGCTAAAGCGCAATGGGACAAGGAAATCCCGGCCGGCCAAACCCTCCCCTAACCCGGACGACGTTGGGCCAATTGTGCGCCGCCTCATGGGTCTCCGGGTCACGGCCAGTTGTGGCACAGTCCGTGATCGAACCCGGATCTGTAGTGACGCCTTAGACCGCTGCGCCACTCGGGATGCCCGAGATGGGTGTGTTTATGTTCAGCTGCTGCTCTGCTTTTTGTGTGTTTTGCATTTATTGCAGAGAACGAGAGCAGGTTGGAAGAGAAAAAAGACGGAATTGATTTTGTTTGCTGGGCAGGCGTTTCTCCATTACCGAGCCTGATCGATGCACACAGAGCTGAGAGGACTGGGAGCTCTGTCTGTGTGTGTGTGTGTGTGTGTGTGTGTGTGTGTGTGTGTGTGTGTGTGTGTGTGTGTGTGTGTGTGTGTGTGTGTGTGTGTGTGTGTGTGTGTGTGTGTGTGTGTGTGTGTACACACCACCCCATTCTCTCCTCACAAGAACACAATCTCAGAGACTTACACAAGCACATATAAATACACACACATAAAGCACACACCAGTACATCCCTTACATCAAGGAGAGTATAATTTAGCCTGGGCTGTGCAGAGCTGGGTCAATACAGCCTGGTTTCTCTACTTTCTCTACTGTTAGTGTATGTGTGTGTCAAATCAAATCACATTTAATTTGTCACATGCTTGGTAAACAACAGGTGTAGACTAACAGTGAAATGTTTACTTACGGGCCCTTCCCAACAATGCAGAGGGAAAAAAGAGAAATAAAAGAATAAATAATAACACGAGGAATGAATCCACAATGAGTAACTATAACCTGGCTATATACACGGGGTAACAGTACCGTGTTAATGTGCAGGGATATGAGGTAATTGAGGTAGGTAGGGATAAAGTGGCTAGGCAACAGGATAGATAATAAACAGTAACAGCATATGTGATGAGTCAAAAGAGATTAGTGCAAAAAAAGGTCAATGCAGATCTTCCGGGTAGTTATTGGTTAACTATTTAACTAACTATTTAGAAGTCTTATACTGTAGCTTGGGGGTAGAAGCTGTTCAGGGTCCTGTTGGTTCCAGACTTGGTGCATCGGTACCGCTTGCCGTGCATTAGCAGAGAGAACAGTCTATACCTTCGGTGGCTGGAGTCTTTGATCATTTTCAGGGCCTTCCTCTGACACCGCCTGGTATAGAGGTCCTCGGTGGCCCCAGTAATGTAGTGGTACTCACCACCTTCTGTTGAGCCTTGCGGTCGGATGCCAAGCTGTTGCCATACAAAGAGGTGATGCAGCCAGTCAAGATGCTCTCAATGGTGCAGCTGTATAACTTTTTGAGGATCTGAGGGCCCATGCCACATTTTTTCAGCCTCCTGAGGGGGAAGAGGCATTGTCGTACCTCTCTTCAAGACTGTGTTGATGTGTGTGGACCATGATAGTTGTTTAGTGATCTATACACCGAGGAACTTGAAGCTCTCGACCTGTTCCACAACTGCCCCGTTGATGTAGATGAGGGTGTGCTTGGCCCTCCAGTTCCTGTAGTCTACGATCAGCTCCTTTGTTTTGCTGACGTTGATGTTGTCCTGGTACCACACTGCCACACAGTGTGTGTCTATAGGTTGTCTCATTGTCGTCTGTGATCAGGCCTACCCCAGTCGTTTCGCCTGCAAACTTAATGATGGTGTTGGAGTCGTGCGCGGCCACACAGTCGTGGGTGAACAGGGAGTACAGGAGGGGACTGAGCACGCACCCTTGAGGGACACCCGTGTTTAGGGTCAGCACGGCAGATGTGTTGTTGCCTACCCTCACCACCTGGGGGCGTCCCGTCAGGAAGTCCAGGATCCAGGTGCAGTGGGAGGTGTTTAACTCCAGGGTCCTTAGCTTAGTGATGTGTTTGGAGGGTACAATGATGTTGAACGCTAAGCTGTAGTCAATGAAGAGCATTCTCACATAGATGTTCCTCATTTCCATGTGGGACAGGGCAGTGTGGAGTGCAATAGAGATTGCGTCATCTGTGGATCTGTTGGGGCACCAATGCGAATTGAGTGGGTCCAGGGTGTCTGGGATGATGGTGTTGATGTGAGCACTTCATGGCTACAGATGTGAGTGCTACCGGGCGTGTGTGGGTGGGTGCTTGTGTGTGTCCTCCACTATACCTCCCAGTATAACCTCTGACCTCTCACCCCTATAGATACATGCCCAGTCTACAGCCTGTTAGTCCAGGTTGAAACCTAACACTCTGTGTTTCCACTCCAGCCTCAACCCTGAAGACAACTAGCCCTCTGGCTGCCACACTCACACACACTCTCACTCTCACACACACTCTCACTCTCACACACACACACACACACACACACACACACACACACACACACACACACACACACACACACACACACACACACACACACACACACACACACACAGAGAGAAAAGTAAAACACATTTTTAAAGATTCTACAGCTGTAGACAAGGTGTGGTGAATGTTCCTAGAAGTGCCCAGTGTCTTGGTGCTATAGTGACTGTGATGATTCCCCCCCCACACACACACACACACACAGAGAGAAAAGTAAAACACATTTTTAAAGATTCTACAGCTGTAGACAAGGTGTGGTGAATGTTCCTAGAAGTGCCCAGTGTCTTGGTGCTATAGTGACTGTGATGATTCCATACAGCTGTGGGGGGTAGGTTACTGTGACACAAAGACACAGTCAGACTTTGGTCCACACACATCTACAACACACCATTAGAAAATGACCAGATTCCTGGAGAGAAGAGGAGGAGGATGAGAGAAGAGGAATAAGAGTGGATAAGAGGGGGAAGAGGAGAGAAGAGGGTAAAGAGTAGAAGAGTGGTAAGAGGAAACAATGAGCCCACACCAAAGCTGTCCTCTCAGTGTCATTAAAGAAACATGGTTCTCTCCATCACATAGTATATACAATCTCCCATGGGCCTCTGTATCACAGGCAACCAGGCACCCACGTTCACTTCGCCTACACAGACCAGCATGATCACTAGAAATAGACTTCGATTTCGGACGTTGATATATGCCTTCCTTGGCATATAAAAATAATAATAAAATAAAACTATTGCCCAGCACTGGGCGCAAACTACTGATGCTCGGAGCCAAAGCACACTGCTCAGATCACAGCGCCACAGTAGCTCACAATGCTGTAGCAAGCTGTGAGAATACTTGATGAAACTTAATGGTAATTATTTTGTTTTAAAGCTACAATATGTAACTTTTAGGGCGACCGGGCCAAATTCTAATAGACATGTTTATTATAGATATGTCATTCTCATTGAAAGCAACTCTAAGAAGTGGTAGATCTGTTCTATGTGCGCTATTTCTATCATTCCCGTTCTTAAATTTTGTTTTTGCGTCTTTTAGTTTACGTTTTTTACACCAGCTTCAAATAGCTAAAAATACAATATTTTTGGTTATGGAAAATATATTTCACAGTGGTTTAGATGGTACAATGATTATCTACACTATACTTCCTTGTTTTGACACATAAACTAAAATTAAGGGAACTAATAGAATATTAGCAACCAGGAAATGGAGTAGTGATTTCTGCATAGTGCATCTTTAACACTAGAACAGCTACAGTTGAAGTCGGAAGTTTACATACACCTTAGCCAAATACATTTAAACTCAGTTCTTCACAATTCCTGACATTTAATCCTAGCAAACATTCCCTGTTTTAGGACAGTTAGGATCCCCACTTTATTTTAAAAATGTGAAATGTCAGAATGATAGTAAAGAGAATGATTTATTTCAGCTTTTATTTCTTTCATCACATTCCCAGTGGGTCAGAAGTTTACATACAGGCCTCCTGAGTGGCGCAGTGGTCTAAGGCACTGCAGTTCAAGCTGTGCCACCAGAGATTCTGGGTTCGGGCCCAGGCTCTGTTGCAGCCGGCCGCGACCAGGAGGCCCATGGGGCGGCGCACAATTGGCCCAGCGTCGTCAGGGTTAGGAGAGGGTTTAGCCGGCAGGGATATCCTTGTCTCATCGTGCACTAGTGACTCCTGTGGCGGGCTGGGCACAGTGCACGATGACACGGTTGCCAGGTGTACGGTGTTTCCTCCGACACATTGGTGCTTCTGGGTTGGGCATTGTGTCAAGAAGCAGTGTGGCTAGGTTGGGTTGTGTTTCGGAGGACGCATGGCTCTTGACCTTCGCCTCTCCTGAGTCCATACAGGAGTTGCAGCGATGAGACAAGAATGTAACTACTACCAATTGGAAACCATGAAATTGGAGAGAAAAAAAGGGGTGAAAATACAAAAAAATAATAAAAGAAGTTTACATACAGTCAATTAGTATTTGGTAGCATTGCCTTTAAATTGTTTAACTTGGGTCAAACGTTTCAGATACCCTTCCACAAGCTTCCCATAATAAGTTGGGTGAATTTTGGCCCATTCCTCCTGACAGAGCTTGTGTAACTGAGTCAGGTTTGTAGGCTTCCTTGCTCGCACACACTTTTTCAGTTCTGTGATGGCCACTCCAATACCTTGACTTTGTTGTTCTTAAGCCATTTTGCCACAACTTTGGAAGTATTCTTGGGGTCATTGTCCATTTGGAAGACCCATCTGCGACCAAGCTTTAACTTCCTGACTGATGTCTTGAGATGTTGCTTCAATATATCCACATAATTTTCCTGCCTCATGATGCCATCTATTTTGTGAAGTGCACCAGTCCTTCCTGCAGCAAAGCCCCCCCATAACATGATGCTGCCACCCCTGTGCTTCACGGTTGGGATGGTGTTCTTCGGCTTGCAAGCCTCCCCCTTTTTCCTCCAAACACAATGATGGTCATTATGGCCAAACAGTTCTAGTTTTGTTTCATCAGACCAGAGGACATTTCTCCAAAAAGTACGATCTTTGTCCCCATGTGCAGTTGCAAACCGTAGTCTGGCTTTTTTTATGGAGGTTTTGGAACAGTGACTTCTTCCTTGCTGAGCGGCCTTTCAGGTTACGGCGATATAGGACTCGTTTTACTGTGTATATAAATATTTTTGTACCTGTTTCCTTCAACATCTTCACAAGGTCCTTTGCTGTTGTTCTGGGATTGATTTGCACTTCTCACACCAAAGTGCGTTCATCTCTAGGAGACAGAACGTGTCTCCTTCCTGAGCGGTATGACGGCTGCGTGGTCCCACGTGGTTTATACTTGCATACTATTGTTTGTACAGATGAACGTGGTGCCTTCAGGCATTTGGAAATTGCTCCCAAGGATGAACCAGACTTGTTTAGACCTCCAATTGACTCAAATGATGTCAATTAGCCTATCAGAAGCTTCTAAAGTCATGACATCATTTTATGGTATTTTCCAAGCTGTTTAAAGGCACAGTCAACTTAGTGTATGTAAACCTCTGACCCACTGGAATTGTGATACAGTGAATTAAAAGTGAAATAATCTGTCTGTAAACAATTGTTGGAAACATTACTTGTGTCACGCACAAAGTAGATGTCCTAACCGACTTGCCAAAACCATAGTTTGTTAAGTAACAAGAAATGTGTGGAGTGGTTGAAAAAACGAGTTTTAATGACTCCAACCTAAGTGTATGTAAACTTCCGACTTCAACTGTATAGGCTAACAGCCACTGATGTTGCATTTAATTTTTTTTAAATAATAATAATAATAAAAAAAATGCCCCCAAAAAAGCTATTTCCTGCTCCTTGTCCTTTTCCTAAATGTTTGTATCTTACACTGCTCATTTGTCAGACTTTCTTAATCACAAACAGAAAAGTATTTGGAGCCTTTTTACCTGTTTTACCACACCTAATCCTAACATGCTGACCACACCGCTTGTGTTGCGTGCGCGAGCATTGCAAAAATAAATGTAAACATACATGTTATTCAATTATTGTGCCAACGAGCGTCTGCGTTGCCAAGCACTAAAAAAGAAGTCAGTTCTATTTGTGACGCTGAACGCGGTGCAAGTCCTGCCTCTCCCATCTCCTCATTGGTTTATATAAGCAGATACCCACGTGCCATCTCCTCATTGGTTACACCCACGTGGGTGATTGAAAGATGAACTGAGTTAGGTCGGTCGTCGTGGTAACTATGAAAGTTAGATGCCAATTGCCATTTAAAGTCCAAAGAAGAAAAGCCTGGAAGGAGGAGAGATGACTAGAAATGATTCAGTTGACCATTTTATGTGTGGATTAATTGTCAGAGTAGAGGACCTTGTGCATTTCAGGTAAAATAACAACTCAATGTTTATATCCCAGGACAAATTAGCTAGCAACAGCAAGCTAGCTAAATAGGACAAATTAGCTAGCAACTGAATGAATAATGGATGAATGGGCGATACTTGTGCACATTACTTCATAATTGAATTTAAATTAGGCCTAACTGAATGATAAGGAAGGTGAAGAGGTTGATTTAATTTAAAACAACAATAGTGTAATGATGAGTTTGTGTTATGCCTATTTATCAGCAGCAAATAATTTGACCGAATGCCTTGGGTGTTGATACCATTCTCTTTCACGTTTTACTTTGTAAAAAGAAGCTGTTACATGACTGTTTAATTTACTGTAACTCTCTTACAAATCAAATGTATTGTAAGGGAAACGAAAACATGATATGTGTTGCAGTAGGCTTTTAGAATAATGCAAAACATATCTTTGACTCTATCGAACTTGATGAGGGGGAAACAAATGATGCAAGTCAGCCTGCCAAGCCAGCCCATGAAAACTACACGTAAACTATACCCAAACTATACCAAAACTAATTTCACACATAAGAGTTAGCCTATAGACAAGATTACATTTTCAATAATCTGATGAGTGACAATATTAGGCCTATCAGTTGTTAAATTGTACATGAAGAGATGGGCGCATCTTGTAATTAACAAATGCAGGGACAGGAGCATCGCTTTCAGTCACATGCAGGTAAAACATTGTGATTTCTATATAGTATTAGAACATATTCTGCAGTTTCTATGACACTTACCTTTGTCAAATAACTCTCATAATTCAAGAGGTACAGCTCAATTTCCAAATGTCTCTTTTTCCAAGAATATCTGTGCTGTCCATGCATTCAGCACATGACCGCTCGCGCGGCAGCATTGATCTGGCTACTAAGCAAAAACTAGTAACGTAATATACTTCAAATTAAAATAAGCTATTTATTTATACAAGTCATTCTTTACAATTGTTCATGCACTGGTGCTTTTGTTTAGGAATACAGCAAATCATTTCACCTGGCTGGTTGTGTTATTATTGTTTTATTGTAAGCGAAACGAAAAGCCTATGTTTCTTCTCGGACTTAGTAGAAGTAGAACTTAACATATCCTTGACTCTATCTATTTTTTTAATTCATGCAATTAATCCTTTCTAATAGTTTCTGCACTATTTATCAAGTGTTGCTTATGTTTGCGCACCTTGTGAGGTGATATGGCTCTGATGCTAAAGGAGACGCCCGGCCACGTTTTCTAGCGGGTATTGTAGGCTGAAAGGCCAGGCTGTTCTAGTGTTAAGCTTTCCTTAAACCATAGCCCTAACCTTAACCACTCGGAATTAATGCCTATACTGTTAACCTTTGAGTTGTTTCTGTTTTAACCCTGTAACCACGCTGAATTAACCCTGTAACCACGCAGAATGAATGCGTAAAAATAGACTTTCATCCATAATACGTCAAATTTCGGATGAGAAACTATGAGATCTTGTTGACACAGACACACACAGAGTCCTTCTACACAGCCATTTATGCAGTCAACATTCTCATCTCCTTTAAACACACACACACGCGCGCGCGCGCGCGCACGCACACACACACACACACAGTGCCACCAATTAGGCTCTTCAAACCACCACCTCCAGCTCTGACTCAAGCGGGGGGTCAGAGGTGGACAGTAGGTTCCATCTGATCATGCTAGTTTCAAAGCCGTGTTTAACTGAAATATTTGTGAATACTCCTACGTCCATATACTCTTATGTTGTTCAGCCCTCTCATGATTTTAATCAACAGATGACTGTGAGGTGTCAATTGTCTGGTGAAGAGGAGGATAATTACTGTATAGTGTGTTCAGGTAGTTGTATAACCCGTTGGGTGTTTCCATGAGAGAGTTCATGTGGAATAAATAGTGGAATGCCAGCTTTCTGAGCTCAGATACTGTCCGAGACTAAATACTCCACTTAGGACCCTTTCCATAGTTTCCGTCAACAAATGCAGGTTTATGCCCGTGCATATGAATGTGTGCGTGTATGTGTGTATGTGTGCGTGTATGTGTGCATGCTGTCTGTGTGCGTGCATGCGCGTGGGTGTGTTTGTATTGTAAGACAGCCATAACGCTGCCCACTCCGCTCCATGTTCAGTCTGTGAAACAAAAGGCAGTCCGAATCAGAGATTACATCATCAGCAACAGCTGCAAGCGTGTGTGTGTGTGTGTGTGTGTGTGTGTGTGTGTGTGTGTGTGTGTGTGTGTGTGTGTGTGTGTGTGTGTGTGTGTGTGTGTGTGTGTGTGTCTGCCTGTATGTGTACTCCCCCCACACACAACCTCACCCCCGTAGCCAAAGCAGATTTGGAGATGAAAGATGATCTGTGGTGAGTGGGTGTGCAGCTCTCTCTTCTCTCACAGATATAGAGAGGTATACAGTACAGGGACGGGCCGTTATAATCCCGGTTAAAGCGGCTTTATCCCTGTTATGTGTGGCGTTAGTCCCAGTCAGAGCCAGACAGGACTTCCTCTACTCTATACTGCTCTGGTCATGTGGCACAGCGAGGCATGGAGGGTTCAACACAGCGGAGGAGGATGTACTGTGGAGAAGATAGTAGGCTGGACACATGACATTGCCAGGAGGATGTACTGTGGACAATCAACATAGTAGGCTGACATTTTTAACAACACTTTTTTCTGATAAAAACTAGTTCATTGCATCCGCCATGGAGCCCAGTTTCATAATATCACCATATTGCCCAGCTGCTTGCCGTCGTTTTTGAAGTAATCGCGAAAAAAAACAGGCCTTATTTTAGGGCATTTTTCACCCTGCCAGCTCCTATTAGTTCTATAGAGCACCGTGGCACCAACTCGCCTTCCGAACGTTCTATTCCCAGCTTATTGTTCAACGTCACAATGCCTGCTTCGCTCTTGTTGGCAATGAGACATGCTCACGTTGTTTACTGTTAAAATGTAAACAACAACAAAAAATGAGTCATGGAACTCTGAGGTCGTCCCATTGTTTCCAATAGGGGAAATATAGGCATGTCTGTCTATTTCGCAAAATATCTCGCAATGTGTATATTTAGATTTTTTTCAAGTCAGACGCCATTTTAATCATGAGAATATCCTCTTTCTAATTATTTAAGTCTGGGCAGCGAGCTCGGTTGTCATCAAATGCTAGCCCCAAAATACTTGTTTCCCTTGGAACGCTGAGCTCCCCCCATTGTTTTCCTATGGAGGGTATGCCGGCCTATTTCGCCATATTTCTCACAATGTGTATGTTTAGCTCGTGCTAGTGTTCCAGCTTAGCCAACGTTCTTTTGCTGTTTTTCAGCCTTGGATGAATTTTAACTTGTTCTATTGTCCAGCCTAACGATAGGTCATGAAGTGCTTGTGTTTTATACACAATTCTAAAGATTGAAATACCTCTCTCTCTCTCTCTCGCTCTCTCTCTCTCTCTCTGGGAAGCAGAACTAGCCCACATGTTAGCTTGTAAGGGCTGCTCTTTCTTCCTCCACTCAATCTGGCCACTTCAGCCTTTTTCCCTCCTTTGCCTCATTCCCTCCTTTGCCTCATTCCCCCCTTCCATCCCCCCCTGACAAATTACTTCTGCTAACCTCTTTTCTGCAGCAGACCAGGCAGAAAGGAGACAGAGAGAGAGAGACATGCGCGCTTGTGCGTGCACCGTTTTGGGAAGAATGTCTCCAGACATTGTACAGGCCCTCAGATTATTAGCAGGCTACTTCACTAAGGCTTTGTTCTGTGCCTCTCTGCCCCGTGGCGCTGACATACAGCCTTTCACTGCTGCAGAACACACACACACACACACACACACACACACACACACACACACACACACACACACACACACACACACACACACACACACACACACACACACACACACACACACACCTACATGTTGTATCCATATAGCACTAGGTACATCTATCTACCTTGTGATTATGTCTGACACTGACATTTAAAAATATCATTTTTCCCATTGACATTTCAGATAGATCTACCCTCTATTGCTCTGCAAACACTCTACCTCTCCACAGGAAAATACAACAACTGGTAGCTTGTAAAAGCAGTTATCAGATTAGGTTAGATCTGATTACAGAGCTTGTTAGCTATGTGTGTGTCCCCAATGGCACCGTATTCCCTATAGAGGGCACTACTTTTGACCAGAGCCCTATAGTGAATAGGGTGCTATTTGGGACGCACACCTAGCTATCAAAGTACACTGTCTGATATCAGAAGCTAACAGGTTAGCTGCTATCCTGATGCAGGTACTGTAGCCTACATGCAGAAGAGCTTGTATCCATGCGTGAAATAGGATATTGTTACATCTGTAATGCTGTAACACTCTCCTTTAACAAATACTGTTATCACAAATAAATACTACTTATGGGCATAGCCTTGTCCTGGGACTGTGTACAGGCTGTATACGCTAAATTAGAACATGTGTATGTGATTCACTGGGCTCATTATAACAGGGATGGGCTAAATAATGATCTCGTAATGCACACAAACCCCAATTCACATAGCATTTAGAAAACGTCTGAACAAGTTCAAAATGGCTACACTTTCAATTGGAAAAATGACAAAAGAAAATGGTGGACAAACAGACGGACAGTAAAAACTAAATTGTAATAATATATTTTTTATTGCAGATTTTGTGTCTGGCCAATGTAAAAATATCTGAAATAATCCTCTTAACTGTATGTTTGATAATCTGATTTAGTCTGCGTGGTTACGAATGCTGCTGGGACCATGGCTCTACCATGCTGCTTTTTCACCTTCAATAAACAAATGTAACCCAATTGACTGAATCTTCAGATCCAGCACCAGTGTGTGTGTGTGTGTATGTGCGAGCGGGTGTGCAAGTGTGTGTGTGACCCCCATTATGACACAATGTTCCAGAGTGACACGCAATACCTGCCCTTGCTACAAATCAATTGCTCGGTCAAAGCTACCTACTTACTACTTACAGTACACAACCATCTACAATATAGTACACTACAGCTTCTGCTCCCAGCTCTAAGGACCCTCTCTCATTTGAATTAATATTGAGTGTGATTTGAATATGCATAACAATTGTGATCATATCAATATTGTCTATTTATCCAAGTTGTTAGGTTATGATGAACCAAGAGCCAAATGGAATACAACATAAAATATGTATACCACAACATCAGCAATACTACTTCTGCACATATGTGAGGAGACTACCTGGGGCTTACAGTACACAATATAAACGGAACCAAACTGAAGCAAACAGGCTGAAACGGGGAGGGGCCTACTTGAATTTGTTCAATAAGACATTGCAAAAAATATTTTGCGACGTTTTTCACTAATGAATACGACCCTGGTTTGACTGAATGAAGCCTATTCATCATTCATGTGATGTGACCTGGATAAAAGGTGGTCTGGTTGTCTGACAGCACCTCCATCCAGGCAGACTTTTCAGGGGGGAGAGAGAGGCCCCGAGGCCCATCTGTGGCGCTACTGACCCAGGCACAGCTATTTCCAGCTCCCCCTCTCTGGCTCTCAGCCTCCGGAGGGGAAACCACACCACTGTACCGGCCCAGTCACACAGAAGAAGGCTGAAGAATGACCCCATTATTCACATATGCATTTACGGAGCAGACACACAGACACGTGTGCTCGTATTATCGACACACATACACATGCGGGAGTACACACACACACACACACACACACACACACACACACACACACACACACACACACACACTAGTCTGTGTGAGGCCATGTTGGATAACCGGACAACACTGCTTTTTAATCTCTATCAATCTTTTTAGTTTGACACAGAAATGACCTACTAATCTGTGAAAAGCAGTGAGCGCATTACGACTCTCAATCAAGACTTCAGCTCTGTGTATACCCCACAGTATAACATAGTACCACACAGTATCACTGACTATCACTCAACTTATCAGAATACCAAATGACTGGAGAGAGGTAGAAATAGAACACATGGCATTGTCATAATCAGATGATTTTATTCATTTAGATGAAACGATGTTATTCATTCAGATTCGTTCTGATACAGTGACTAGCTTCCCTCTGTGAGATGGCGCAATAGCCAATAGCTGCTAACAGAAACAGGCTGTTTCTTCAGAGCAGTGAGTCAACAGTGCAGTTCTGAAATACATCCAATCTGCATATATACGCACATGCACACACACATGCACACACACACTCGCAGTGTGTTTATGTTCCAAGTTGGTTCAGTTATGTTTCGGTTCTTAAAATATAATCATGGTTTTTGATTTCGGTTACGATAATTTTTTGAAACATTAAATATATTATGAAATAATTACATTAAAAAGATTTTACGGCTTTTTAATGGGAATTCCAAAGCCCAAAATACTGAACATTCAATTGTCAAAATATTGAAAACATTCCATTGTCTCTGTTCGGTCCACATTGGGTAGACATCAACAGAAAAATAGGAGATTACTATAAATAATAATATATTACTTCGTTTTTCATTCCCATCTCTGCTCAGACACTAGCGGCCAGCCAGACAACTATCTAACATTATCTCTGTGCTCCCCTTACTGTACTGTCTTTGAGTCATCCTATTTAGCTAGGCTAACAGCTATCTGGCTAGCTAGTAGCTGCTTAAGTATACTGCAGAGCTGTCTAACAAAATAATTGTAATAGTTCTTCAAAGTAAATAAGGCATACTTTCAAGACTGCTTATTACCAACTACCACAACTATCAACCGGGTAGAGCTACTTTACGAACTGTCTCTATCCCTCTCGTCATTGTGTTCTGTACAATTCTCTCTTATGCGGTTTGGATGTAGGCTGTCCGTCTTTGTCCGAGTCGAAAAGAACAGGCGCAATGGATTGTGGCCATTGTAGTTAGTTACCATGTTTCTGCGCTGAACTAGGTTGAATATTTGCCTAATGAAAACTACAACTCCCTTCAGCCCACGTCCCTATAGTGCTTGACTAAATTTCTCTTGTGAATAATTAGATTTCTCTCTAGAGAAACAGCGCATTGTGATCACACAAAAAAACGAGCTAAATGTAATTCAAGTAATTGAACAGACATCGGTCAATTCGTTGTTTAATATCCGCAGAAAAAAAATACATTTTGGTTAATCGCTCAGCACTAGAGCTCGGCAACCATCCTGGCTAATGTGACTGCACACATACAGACACAGACACACACGATAATAAAATGTGGTAATGGGGAAAATGCGTAATATGATATGCATGACTTGAGGTTTCTCTTAGCCTCTCCTTTCTTTTCTTCTCACAAATCACAGGTTGCATCTATTATTCACTTCAGGCTCCATCTGTCTTTCCCTCTTTCTCTCTCCCTCTTTCCTTCGTTTCCTTCTCCTCCCATCTCATCTCTCTCCCTCCCTCTCCCTTCATATTTCCCTCTTCTCGAAATCTGGCTCCTCCCCTTTATTAGTATACTGCAGAATGTGAAAATACCACCAAAGATATTCACCTTCCTGCCTTTGATGTTTTATCACATGTACACAAACACTGATGATGTTCTACACACGTTCTACACAAAGATGTTGCATCCTGTAACACTGTAACTAACACAGCAAGAATACTCACCCGAAAGAATGGTCAGTACCAGGATGGTAAGAAAAGAGCAACACAGCTCCATATTGTGACTGAATCGCACTCATTAAAAGATCCAATATGTGTATACTGCTCTATACCCTCATGTAATGAAAGGATCATTTGTGTGTATTCTGTATTCAGCCATGTTTCCATTGTTTGCTAGGTACACGCTAGCTCTCTACTGCTGCAATTACTTGGTGGGAGAAACTAGGCAGCTGGGGTTTCTGTTGTTGACCACGTCCCAAATGGCACCCTATTCCTTATATGGGCCACTACTTTTGACCAGAGCCCAGTGCACTATATAGGAAATCGGGTGCGATTTTGGACACAACCATAGCCTTCTCCTGGAGATTGATATTGGTATTGATAGAGACAGATCAATAGTCAGAGGTGGTAAATGAGAATTGGCTCAACATTGGCAATTACAAGGCTGTTCACGTTTCAGAGCTCCAGGGTACAGAGCTAGGATCAGCTTCCCTCCCCAGTCCAAACCTTAATCATTAGTGGGGAAAATCAAAACTGACCCAGGATAATGCTTCACCCTACACCCGTTGCAGTACTCACGGGAGAGTAATCTGGGTTAGCTTCTAATAGGACCGGGCCCCTATTTAGAGTAAGAGTGCTGATCTAGGATCAGTTGTACCTGTTAGATTACAATTAATGAAATGATATGGACTGGGGGAACCTGATCTTAGACCAGCATTCCTACTCTTAAACGCTTTATGAATACTGGCCCTGTTACTCTCATGTAAACAACCAAAATGTGACCCTCTTTAAATCAACCATAACAAAGGACCAATGATGCTTCTTCTATGATGATGGTTTCTTTGGTTTCTATGATGGTTTCACAGTAGATGTACATTTGGCTAAAGGGTGTGGCTGGTCTAACTACAGATGCCTTGTCGAGTGTGGAGGGAAGGACAGTGTCAAGCAATAGTTTGTCAAAGCCCCTCTCTTCTAGCCAAAACAATACCAATCAAAATGGTAATTTGCCTGTCCTCTCTGGTTGCTCAAACAGCATCCCCAATTCCCAAAGTCTGTGACAAGCATAAAAACCCAACAGGACTGCTTCTGTTTTCTTTAAAGTCCCTCCATCTGGGCACAAGTAGAGCACTAAATAGGGAAAAGAGTGCAATTTGGGATGCAGCTATGTCTGTCTGTGAGAGCAGATGCTGTGCATGATGAGCAGAGAGGGCTCGTAAATCACCATGTCTTACCAGTGGAGAGGGAGGTTCCTGTGTTTCCTATTAACCAAAGCCTTCGCTACTTCCTCATCAATCATAGAACACGCCTGGAATGAAGAACAGAAAACAGAGAACATATTAGGACCACTCAGTACAAAACATGTAGAAAATATTAGGTTTGGTACAGGAGTAGGGTTGAACAATTCCAATAACGTTCCCAAAATTCCCACGTTTTTTTAGTAATCCTGGGTTGGAAAATTCCCTGAATCAGATGGGTATAAGCAGGAAATCCGTGAACCTGGAGCCAGGATATCTGGAAAACCTCGGGATTTGGGGAAAGTTACCATCATTTTGCAACACTTTACAAGGCAGGCGGAACAAACCTGGGTACCAGTCTGGGTCTGTTTCTGCTAACCATCATTCATTGTAGATGGATGTTATGATGATGCATACATTGTCGTTGGTAACTATTATCAGACAGGTTAGTAGTAAAATATGATCTTCCATAATCTTCCAAAAGACGAACAATAACAACTGTAAATTATCACTTTTTATTGCCATCGAAATAGTTTGTTTTTTTGCGATAACATCTGTGTTAAATGAAAAGTATTAGTATCTTGTTGTGGCGTGCTGGAGGAGCATTTGACAAGTGTCGTAGAAAATTGCAAGATTATGTTATAATGCTTGTATTGCATTATAATGGTTGTTTTATTCAACAGAATAGAGTATTCTGTTAACTATTGTGTGTGTGTGTTCTACTGAGGATGGGCCTCTATGAGATAGCACTGACAGAGGAGATTTACGATGTCTTTGGGTGATAAAACCTAAAGAGCATTCCAGATAACATGAGGTAATGTTTGTGCGCTATGAAGTACCAGGAACGAGAGTAGAACCTCGTCTTTGGGACCAAACTGAACGATAATTTATAGCGAATGCTATCTGGCTACGGAATACTCCTTTCGCAATTATAAAGTCCCTTTGTGAACTGTTCCTAAGATCTGTGGTTCGTCATGTAGGTTGAGAGGGGTGTATCTTGGTTATAAAAGATCTTTGTACTTTTCTGTTGTCACTTCCAATGGTTCATTAGAAATGGTGCATCATTGAAAATCAAATGCTATTGCAAAGCTCTTATTATTAAAGATGTAGTTTAAGTATAACTCTGACTGGTGTGTGAAGTTTGTAACTCTCCTCATTTGGTAAAGCAGAAATAAGCCACCACATTTGGTGACGGGGATGGGACGTGAATCTTCACTCGGTGACCGCTCCTGAAGATCTGGGCAAATCGTGCACGAGGGATCCTTCAAACTTGGGATCTCAGGGAAACCACACTTCGAGAACGAAGCAGATGGACCCACCTTTGATCTGAGAGGCAGCGAGCCGAGTGGATACCACATCTCGAAATTTGTTTTTTTAAGAAACAGGTGAGCAAACCACACTTGAAGTCGAGTTTTTAGAAAAGCCTCTGTTACGTAGGCTCTGAGTGTGTATTCCTTTGTGAGGGGGGCACCTTGGAGGCGTAAGCAGGGCCGAGTCAGTGGAGAGTAATCTGAGAGTTTGCGAACTCAAAGATACTCTGCCACTGGTCGGTTGCGGGCGACCTAGAGCCGTCCTGACACTGAATTGATCACAGTGGGGATTGGTGCGGTCTGTGGGGGTGAGGGGCCAAGGTGACTGCGCGTTCTGTGTGAAACACGGTACTTGGTGAAGCCCTATTGGAAGAAGGGCCTCGTTCTGAAAGTGTCTGTGTGACTGTCTAAGTGACCCTCAGAGGTGGTGAATTCCAATTATTTAAAATGTGCTAGCCAGATATGCCCTGGGTTACTCTGTGTGAGTATTTTGTTTTGGGACCACTGGGTAATATTTTGATTACATTATGGGTTTCCCTGTACATATAGACAGGGTTTGAAATCCCGTGTCGGTAATCTTTGTAGAAGTGTTCTGTGTGGGCGCGGTAGGTTGACTCTGTGTGGATAACCTTTCAATTATGTTCTGATGTTCTGTGTGGACATCTGACCAGTTCTGTGTGAGCATCTGACCAATCCTGTGTGGGTGATCATTGAAGTTCTGTGTGAGTACCTAAGAATTTCTTACGTTTTATATGGATTCTGTGAATATATGAAAATATGATCAATTGAATGTGTGTATAATCGATTACTAGAGATTTGATAAAGTAATGCTGAGAATATAATTATATACAATTTAAACCACCCATTCGTAGACGTACGTAGGTTTTGAGTTGGTATCTTTAATGGGTAATTTGATAAAGATGAGGTTTTAAGCATTATTAAACTGTCTACAATGTCTGGGAAATTGTGCTCTAGAAACCGATTGGAGTGTGTCCACTTTTTCTTACCCTAACGATGTACCTATAAATGCTTATTGGATTATCTCCGTCTGGGTACTACATTTGAAATAAAACTGCCCTTAAGGTCTGAAACTGTTTTATTTTTCTTCCCAGTATGAGTGGAGTTGCTGGATTTATTGAATAAACCGTTTTCCATAAAGTTAGAGCGAATTAAGATGGAATTTCAACGTAATTTATAATGTTGTACAAAGCCTAAGGTATCCATCAAACTAATTATCATTGCGTGATTAATGTGATGTAGTAAAGTAATTGAAATACGTTGCATGAGAAAACATAATCTACTTTTATTAAAAGGCGCAAGATCTGTTTCCTAGTCTATGAATGTCGATTTTACTCTTTGACTGCTAATCTATTCATTTGGCATGTGAGAATCATCGCCGGAGTAACGCTTGGACCTTTAAATTAGGGCTATTTTCTGGGAATTGTCTCGGTAGAACGTGCATGATTTTACGACTACAGACAATTGTAAAGTGGGTTTATTTGCGGGGAGTCTTAGTCATTTAAATAGCATTGGTGGTTCAGTGGTAAAAATCTCTCCTGCCACGCGGGAGGCCCGGGTTTGTTTCCCAGACAATGCCCTGACTAAAATCTGGGTTTCTGATTGTAATTCAACTATTGGTATATTTTGCCTGGAAAGATACGGCCGTAAGTGTTTGTTTAAGATATAAACAGAACGTTTTAATAGCTTGTTTAGTTTAAATTGAAAGACTAATTCATTAAAAATAATTGCGAGGCGATTTCAATGTAATACGTTGTCTGTTGCCTAAATAACATATTGAGAATAGGAGTCGTATTTAAATAACTGAATCAAGGAAGAGACAGTTACCTAAATCTAATGAATAAATTTGGCGCTTTACATGTTATTTTTAAAGTCTTGGACATTTCATAAGTGTGAAGCCGAAAGAGAAGAGAAAGTTGTAAAGTTTGCTTTTTATCTTACGATAGAGGTAAGGCAGAACGTTGGTTGAGTAGGGGTTATATTTTTGCCTACTGGTAAAAATAGGAGAGTTGGTTGTGAGCGCTGGGATATGTTGGGCTGTAAGGGATTCAGGTGTAAATAAGGAAACATTTTGTGATAATGTATTCTGATGATTATTGATTCTTGGTTTGATTGTTTAGGTAACACCAGTGAATTTGAGCAGGAAGTTAATGTATTCTAACATTATAATCTGTTTCCATTACGTGGAACAATGTCAGGTCATTAAAGTGGATTGCAGTTTGAGTTTATTTTTATTTTTACAGAGACAGTGCACATTAACCACAGTTGTGTGTGTGACTAATGGCAGGGTATTCCAGACATGGGAAGCTCTCACACTGAAAGCAGATTGACTAAAGGTGCTTTTCCTTAAGGGAACTATACCGTCATCTCTCATGGCGGACCTTGTGGATCTGCTGCCATAAGGTTTGGGTTTTCTGTTCAACAAAAGTACTGAGTAGAGGGGGAGCCTGTACATTTAGAATCTTGAATACAAGACAGGCGTCAGTGTATTGCATAAGATTTTCTGAGAATGTAACAGTGATTATAGCTATTGGGTTTCCTATCAAGTACTTTGAGACCCTGTTTGCAGACAGACTGAATGGGTTGTAATGTTGAACAGCAAGCTTGGGCCACACTAGTCAGGTAGTATGTTAAGTGGGGGAGTATCATAGATTTGAAGTATAGTTTTGTTACATGTAGTTAAACAATTTCATATGTTTTGGAAATTAGCTAGGTTGAACTTGGTTATTTGAGTTACCTTTTTTATTTGCTTTTTAAAAGAGAGGTTGGAATCAAGTATGATGCCGTGGTACTTAAAATCGGATATCACCTGGAGCTTTTCCCCTGATACATAGACATCTGTCTCAGGGGCATCAGATATCACCTGGAGCTTTTCCCCTGATACATAGACCTCTGTCTCAGGGGCATCAGATACCACCTGGAGCTTTTCCCCTGATACATAGACATCTGTCTCAGGGGCATCAGATACCACCTGGAGCTTTTCCCCTGATACATAGACCTCTGTCTCAGGGGCATCAGATACCACCTGGAGCTTTTCCCCTGATACATAGACATCTGTCTCAGGGCATCAGATACCACCTGGAGCTTTTCCCCTGACACATAGACATCTGTCTCAGGGCATCAGATACCACCTGGAGCTTTTCCCCTGACACATAGACATCTGTCTCAGGGGCATCAGATACCACCTGGAGCTTTTCCCCTGACACATAGACATCTGTCTCAGGGGCATCAGATACCAACTGGAGCTTTTCCCCTGACACATAGACATCTGTCTCAGGGGCATCAGATACCACCTGGAGCTTTTCCCCTGATACATAGACATCTGTCTCAGGGCATCAGATACCACCTGGAGCTTTTCCCCTGATACATAGACATCTGTCTCAGGGGCATCAGATACCACCTGGAGCTTTTCCCCTGATACATAGACATCTGTCTCAGGTGCATCAGATACCACCTGGAGCTTTTCCCCTGATACATAGACATCTGTCTCAGGGCATCAGATACCACCTGGAGCTTTTCCCCTGATACATAGACATCTGTCTCAGGGCATCAGATACCACCTGGAGCTTTTCCCCTGATACATAGACATCTGTCTCAGGGCATCAGATACCACCTGGAGCTTTTCCCCTGATACATAGACATCTGTCTCAGGGGCATCAGATACCACCTGGAGCTTTTCCCCTGATACATAGACATCTGTCTCAGGGCATCAGATACCACCTGGAGCTTTTCCCCTGATACATAGACATCTGTCTCAGGGGCATCAGATCCCACCTGGAGCTTTTCCCCTGATACATAGACATCTGTCTCAGGGGCATCAGATACCACCTGGAGCTTTTCCCCTGATACATAGACATCTGTCTCAGGTGCATCAGATACCACCTGGAGCTCTTCCCCTGATACATAGACATCTGTCTCAGTAGCATCAGATACCACCTGGAGCTTTTCCCCTGATACATAGACCTCTGTCTCAGAGGCATCAGATACCACCTGGAGCTTTTCCCCTGACACATAGACATCTGTCTCAGGGCATCAGATACCACCTGGAGCTTTTCCCCTGATACATAGACCTCTGTCTCAGGGGCATCAGATACCACCTGGAGCTTTTCCCCTGATACATAGACATCTGTCTCAGGGCATCAGATACCACCTGGAGCTTTTCCCCTGACACATAGACATCTGTCTCAGGGGCATCAGATCCCACCTGGAGCTTTTCCCCTGATACATAGACATCTGTCTCAGGGGCATCAGATACCACCTGGAGCTTTTCCCCTGATACATAGACATCTGTCTCAGGTGCATCAGATACCACCTGGAGCTCTTCCCCTGATACATAGACATCTGTCTCAGTAGCATCAGATACCACCTGGAGCTTTTCCCCTGATACATAGACCTCTGTCTCAGAGGCATCAGATACCACCTGGAGCTTTTCCCCTGACACATAGACATCTGTCTCAGGGCATCAGATACCACCTGGAGCTTTTCCCCTGATACATAGACCTCTGTCTCAGGGGCATCAGATACCACCTGGAGCTTTTCCCCTGATACATAGACATCTGTCTCAGGGGCATCAGATACCACCTGGAGCTTTTCCCCTGATACATATACATCTGTCTCAGGGGCATCAGATACCACCTGGAGCTTTTCCCCTGATACATAGACATCTGTCTCAGGGGCATCAGATACCACCTGGAGCGTTTCCCCTGATACATAGACATCTGTCTCAGGGCATCAGATACCACCTGGAGCTTTTCCCCTGATACATAGACATCTGTCTCAGTAGCATCAGATACCACCTGGAGCTTTCCCCCTGATACATAGACATCTGTCTCAGGGCATCAGATACCACCTGGAGCTTTTCCCCTGACACATAGACATCTGTCTCAGGGGCATCAGATCCCACCTGGAGCTTTTCCCCTGATACATAGACATCTGTCTCAGGGGCATCAGATACCACCTGGAGCTTTTCCCCTGATACATAGACATCTGTCTCAGGTGCATCAGATACCACCTGGAGCTCTTCCCCTGATACATAGACATCTGTCTCAGTAGCATCAGATACCACCTGGAGCTTTTCCCCTGATACATAGACCTCTGTCTCAGAGGCATCAGATACCACCTGGAGCTTTTCCCCTGACACATAGACATCTGTCTCAGGGCATCAGATACCACCTGGAGCTTTTCCCCTGATACATAGACCTCTGTCTCAGGGGCATCAGATACCACCTGGAGCTTTTCCCCTGATACATAGACATCTGTCTCAGGGGCATCAGATACCACCTGGAGCTTTTCCCCTGATACATATACATCTGTCTCAGGGGCATCAGATACCACCTGGAGCTTTTCCCCTGATACATAGACATCTGTCTCAGGGGCATCAGATACCACCTGGAGCGTTTCCCCTGATACATAGACATCTGTCTCAGGGCATCAGATACCACCTGGAGCTTTTCCCCTGATACATAGACATCTGTCTCAGTAGCATCAGATACCACCTGGAGCTTTCCCCCTGATACATAGACATCTGTCTCAGTAGCATCAGATACCACCTGGAGCTTTCCCCCTGATACATAGACATCTGTCTCAGGGGCATCAGATACCACCTGGAGCTCTTCCCCTGATACATAGACATCTGTCTCAGGTGCATCAGATACCACCTGGAGCTCTTCCCCTGATACATAGACATCTGTCTCAGGGGCATCAGATACCACCTGGAGCTTTTCCCCTGATACATAGACATCTGTCTCAGTAGCATCAGATACCACCTGGAGCTTTTCCCCTGATACATAGACATCTGTCTCAGGGGCATCAGATACCACCTGGAGCTTTTCCCCTGATACATAGACATCTGTCTCAGGGCATCAGATACCACCTGGAGCTTTTCTCCTGATACATAGACATCTGTCTCAGGGGCATCAGATACCACCTGGAGCTTTTCCCCTGATACATAGACATCTGTCTCAGGGGCATCAGATACCACCTGGAGCTTTTCCCCTGATACATAGACATCTGTCTCAGGGGCATCAGATACCACCTGGAGCTTTTCCCCTGATACATAGACATCTGTCTCAGGGCATCAGATACCACCTGGAGCTTTTCTCCTGATACATAGACATCTGTCTCAGGGGCATCAGATACCACCTGGAGCTTTTCCCCTGATACATAGACATCTGTCTCAGGGGCATCAGATACCACCTGGAGCTTTTCCCCTGATACATAGACATCTGTCTCAGGGGCATCAGATACCACCTGGAGCTTTTCCCCTGATACATAGACATCTGTCTCAGGGCATCAGATACCACCTGGAGCTTTTCCCCTGATACATAGACATCTGTCTCAGGGCATCAGATACCACCTGGAGCTTTTCCCCTGATACATAGACATCTGTCTCAGGGCATCAGATACCACCTGGAGCTTTTCCCCTGATACATAGACATTTGTCTCAGGGGCATCAGATACCACCTGGAGCTTTTCCCCTGATACATAGACATCTGTCTCAGGGGCATCAGATACCACCTGGAGCTTTTCTCCTGATACATAGACATCTGTCTCAGGGGCATCAGATACCACCTGGAGCTTTTCCCCTGATACATAGACATCTGTCTCAGGGGCATCAGATACCACCTGGAGCTTTTCCCCTGATACATAGACATCTGTCTCAGTAGCATCAGATACCACCTGGAGCTCTTCCCCTGATACATAGACATCTGTCTCAGGGGCATCAGATACCACCTGGAGCTTTTCCCCTGATACATAGACATCTGTCTCAGTAGCATCAGATACCACCTGGAGCTTTTCCCCTGATACATAGACATCTGTCTCAGGGGCATCAGATACCACCTGGAGCTTTTCCCCTGATACATAGACATCTGTCTCAGGGGCATCAGATACCACCTGGAGCTTTTCCCCTGATACATAGACATCTGTCTCAGGGCATCAGATACCACCTGGAGCTTTTCCCCTGATACATAGACATCTGTCTCAGGGGCATCAGATACCACCTGGAGCTTTTCCCCTGATACATAGACATCTGTCTCAGGGCATCAGATACCACCTGGAGCTTTTCTCCTGATACATAGACATCTGTCTCAGGGGCATCAGATACCACCTGGAGCTTTTCCCCTGATACATAGACATCTGTCTCAGGGGCATCAGATACCACCTGGAGCTTTTCCCCTGATACATAGACATCTGTCTCAGGGCATCAGATACCACCTGGAGCTTTTCCCCTGATACATAGATATCTGTCTCAGGGGCATCAGATACCACCTGGAGCTTTTCCCCTGATACATAGACATCTGTCTCAGGGGCATCAGATACCACCTGGAGCTTTTCCCCTGATACATAGACATCTGTCTCAGGTGCATCAAATACCACCTGGAGCTTTTCCCCTGATACATAGACATCTGTCTCAGGGCATCAGATACCACCTGGAGCTTTTCCCCTGATACATAGACATCTGTCTCAGGGGCATCAGATACCACCTGGAGCTTTTCCCCTGATACATAGACATCTGTCTCAGGTGCATCAGATACCACCTGGAGCTTTTCCCCTGATACATAGACATCTGTCTCAGGGGCATCAGATACCACCTGGAGCTTTTCCCCTGATACATAGACATCTGTCTCAGGGCATCAGATACCACCTGGAGCTTTTCCCCTGATACATAGACATCTGTCTCAGGGGCATCAGATACCACCTGGAGCTTTTCCCCTGATACATAGACATCTGTCTCAGGGGCATCAGATACCACCTGGAGCTTTTCCCCTGATACATAGACATCTGTCTCAGGGGCATCAGATACCACCTGGAGCGTTTCCCCTGATACATAAACATCTGTCTCAGTAGCATCAGATACCACCTGGAGCTTTTCCCCTGATACATAGACATCTGTCTCAGTAGCATCAGATACCACCTGGAGCTTTTCCCCTGATACATAGACATCTGTCTCAGGGCATCAGATACCACCTGGAGCTTTTCCCCTGATACATAGACATCTGTCTCAGGGGCATCAGATATCACCTGGAGCTTTTCCCCTGATACATAGACATCTGTCTCAGGGGCATCAGATACCACCTGGAGCTTTTCCCCTGATACATAGACATCTGTCTCAGGGGCATCAGTTGTTTTCTTTGTGAGGAACATGCTGACTGTGTTTTTTATTGAGATGCAAACATGAGTCCCTGAGCAACTTTGTCATCTGAACCATTACAGTAGTGAGTTCTTGTGTAGCTTGTTGTTTGTTATTTGCAAGCATTTATCACTGTATCATCTGCATACATTGGAACTTCAGACCCTGTACAGACTGAAGGAAGATCATTAATGTACGAGCTGAACAGTATTGACCTTTGGGGAATGCAAACATTGTAGATATGAGTAGAAAAAAGTTAGTTTTGACTCTTATGCTGATGAGACAGCACCAACTTTTGAAAGGTTTTAGATTTGTTAAAAATCAGCTTTGTTTTTACTAAATTTATGCAACAGGTTGAAATGATTAGATTGTTGGAAAGGGGTTATGGGTTTGTTTATTGTTTACTGTTTAGTGTTTATTTTAGTTGTTGATTTTACTTAATTAAACATTGTATTATCTGATGTGTTTGAGTAGGATTCTTTCTTATTATCTGATGTGTTTGAGTAGGATGGATGGAAGTCACCTAAAGTATGTATGTTAAAGGAGACATGGGAGAACACGTCTCAAACAACATTTTATTAAATGCCTGGGATTGAATTTCACTGATTCCGTACTCTGAGAAATGTACTACATTTGCGATAGAGGATAATTGTGTCTAAGGGTAGCGCATGCTAAATTAAGTACATATAAATATTGAGGAAGTTTAAAACAAATGATTAATGATTTGATGGAGTACAGTGGAATTATTATTATTATTAGGTTTTGTTTGTAGTTAACTTTTGAGTTTCTGAATCGGTGTAGTATAATGAATCCTAATGAAGTGTTTTGTGTTTTTTCTGGGAAAATGGGTGTTTCATTGTCTCTCTTTGAAATGTTTCCTGGGACTATAATCTTGGGGAGATTGAGTGAGATTGAGGCCGTAAACTACCAAATTGAAAAGGCCTGGAAATGTTTTGTTTGTTTTTACCTTAAGGTTTGCAACTACACACACACAACACATTTGTTATAACTATTTGTTGGTTTTTTAAAATACTATGTTTGATTTGTTTTTCTATTTTCTTCGGGTTTGGTGAGTTCTCCATTTCACTTAGTGCTAAAATATCTTAAAGGGGAGAGCACACATGGAATTTTTATTTTCTGATTTTGAATTAAACATGTGAATTATTTTGATAAAGGAATGTTCTGGGAACCTGGGATACAACATGTAGGAAATGTTTGACGTTTTTACTTTAATTTGTCTAATATAGTAAGAAACACTTCTTTGAAGGGTTTGTATGACCTATGACCCGTATCATGACTTTTCATTGTGGCTTGATCACCCTCATTGGAAAGCCATTTGGATAATGAATTTAAGGTCATTTGTAATACTGATTTCAAGGTAATTTGTGTAATTGATCATTATTGTGGAGTTCTTTTATAGTTCTTAGCCATATTTGTAATTTGGACCAATGTGAAGAAGGAGAGGGCATTGCCTTTAACTAAGGGTAGGCTGCTTTAAGTCTATTTTCCTATGACCATATGGGTACAATATTTTTTCTTTGTGGAGGTTTTCATAGTGATTTTAATTTGTGTATGTTATTTGAAATGTTGTGTTATCTTTTGACCAGTTGTAGTGTTGTTTTATACACTGCTCAAAAAAATAAAGGGAACACTTAAACAACACAATGTAACTCCAAGTCAATCACACTTCTATGAAATCAAACTGTCCACTTATGAAGCAACACTGATTGACAATAAATTTCACATGCTGTTGTGCAAATGGAATACACAAAAGGTGGAAATTATAGGCAATTAGCAAGACACCCCCAAAAAAGGAGTGATTCTGCAGGTGGTGACCACAGACCACTTCTCAGTTCCTATGCTTCCTGGCTGATGTTTTGGTCACTTTTGAATGCTGGCGGTGCTCTCACTCTAGTGGTAGCATGAGACGGAGTCTACAACCCACACAAGTGGCTCAGGTAGTGCAGTTCATCCAGGATGGCACATCAATGCGAGCTGTGGCAAAAAGGTTTGCTGTGTCTGTCAGCGTAGTGTCCAGAGCATGGAGGCGCTACCAGGAGACAGGCCAGTACATCAGGAGACGTGGAGGAGGCCGTAGGAGGGCAACAACCCAGCAGCAGGACCGCTACCTCCGCCTTTGTGCAAGGAGGTGCACTGCCAGAGCCCTGCAAAATGACCTCCAGCAGGCCACAAATGTGCATGTGTCAGCATATGGTCTCACAAGGGGTCTGAGGATCTCATCTCGGTACCTAATGGCAGTCAGGCTACCTCTGGCGAGCACATGGAGGGCTGTGCGGCCCCACAAAGAAATGCCACCCCACACCATGACTGACCCATCGCCAAACCGGTCATGCTGGAGGATGTTGCAGGCAGCAGAACGTTCTCCATGGCGTCTCCAGACTCTGTCAAGTCTGTCACATGTGCTCATGTGCTCAGTGTGAACCTGCTTTCATCTGTGAAGAGCACAGGGCGCCAGTGGCGAATTTGCCAATCTTGGTGTTCTCTGGCAAATGCCAAACGTCCTGCACGGTGCTGGGCTGTAAGCACAACCCCCACCTGTGGACGTCGGGCCCTCATACCACCCTCATGGAGTCTGTTTCTGACCGTTTGAGCAGACACATGCACATTTGTGGCCTGCTGGAGGTCATTTTGCAGGGCTCTGGCAGTGCACCTCCTGGCACAAAGGCGGAGGTAGCGGTCCTGCTGCTGGGTTGTTGCCCTCCTACGGCCTCCTCCACGTCTCCTGATGTACTGGCCTGTCTCCTGGTAGCGCCTCCATGCTCTGGACACTACGCTGACAGACACAGCAAACCTTTTTGCCACAGCTCGCATTGATGTGCCATCCTGGATGAACTGCACTACCTGAGCCACTTGTGTGGGTTGTAGACTCCGTCTCATGCTACCACTAGAGTGAGAGCACTGCCAGCATTCAAAAGTGACCAAAACATCAGCCAGGAAGCATAGGAACTGAGAAGTTGTCTGTGGTCACCACCTGCAGAATCACTCCTTTTTTGGGGGTGTCTTGCTACTTGCCTATAATTTCCACCTTTTGTCTATTCTATTTGCACAACAGCATTTGAAATTTATTGTCAATCAGTGTTGCTTCCTAATTGGACAGTTTGATTTCACAGAAGTGTGATTGACTTGGAGTTACATTGTGTTGTTTAAGTGTTCCCTTTATTTTTTTGAGCAGTGTACATTACTCTCATGGAGAGTTATGTGTTAAAAATGGGGGAGGATTCAGTTCTTTGAGGTTTTGGATTGAAGTTTACACACCTTGAGTGATATGTGACGGAGTGTATTGTTGTGTTGTTTGTTTTGTTCTATTCCCGATGGGTTATAGGTCTAACTTCCTTATCCTTTGGCTCTGCATCGGAGTTGACAGTGTGATGGGGAGTATACGCCAATTTGAAATAATAGTTCAATAGAATCAATAGAATGTGTTATTCTCTTTAACATATCTTTAGACATTTGTATTTAGAATAATTGGTAAAAGTAATAATTTATCACGTAGTTAATGAACTGAACTAAACTGTTGTTCTGATCTGTTCTTTCGAGGTTATCATGAAAAGTGGCATCCGACGGTATCTTAATGCATGGAAGAGATAATTGGACCGAACAGTGCGTGTACCTCAAAACCCCCTCTAACTGGCTGAAGAAGAGTGACAAAGGCGTTGAATAAGGCCCTGTCTGCACCACTTCTACTGAGAGAAAGGAGCCGAGACAGAAATTGGTGTACAGTATCCGATCTAAGCTATCAACTGCTTTTCTCTCATGTTTCTCTCAGGAGTGTGAGAGGAGTCCACGTGGAGTGAGCATGGAGAGAAATCTGTTCTAAACTTCTCTTATGTTGCTGGTATACTGGTAGACGAATGGACAAGACATAATGGGTGGTAAAGGTGAGACATTGAAATTGGGACATTATCATGGGACATCCACTTTGAACTGTAAAGCTATCTGAAGAAAAACGAAAAGGACGCCAGAAGAATCAGTGCCTGAAGGAGGAGGTTGGTCAACTGTGCCCCAAAAAATTGTTTTAGACTTTTGGGGTATCAGGTTGATTGTAGAGGTCTACACCACGTAAAATTATAGTAATTTAGATTAAGAATGCATTGAGATACTGATCTGTATAATAATCGTGATCAAAAAGTTAATAGTAGAATTATGGGATAATAATACTGGATGTTAATATAAATGTACATTCTGCCAAATGTTGATGTGTGTTAAATTGAGTTTTTACTTTGAGTGATAGGACCAATTTGAATCACTGAGCAATGTCATTTTAAAATTTGTTGGATAATTACTGGTTTCTAATTATGATTTTATTTGGAAATTGAATGATTTTTAAAACTGAAGGATTGTTTTGATTGTTGTTACGAACTAAAGATGTTGACGCTATTATAAGCATGCCATGGTGAATGGAGAGGGTGAACTCTGATCTGGAGAGTGAAAATGATCCTAATCTATTTGATCTATAGGCATTGCCTTATAAATAGTGGAATCATGATGCTTGTCTTGGGTCATGTTCATTAGGCACCAAGGGGATACATTTTATTTTAACTTCTTTGGGGTAGGGGACAGTATTTTCACGTCCGGATGAAAAGCGTGCCCAGAGTAAACTGCCTGCTACTCAGGCCCAGATGCTAGGATATGCATATTATTAGTATATTTGGATAGAAAACACTCTGGAGTTTCTAAAACTGTTTGAATGATGTCTGTCAGTATAACAGAACTCATATGGCAGGCAAAAACCTGAGAACAAATCCAACCAGGAAGTGGGAAATCTGAGGTTTTTAGTTTTTCAACTCTTTGCTTATCCAAGATACAGTGGAAATGGGGTCATGTTGTACTTCCTAAGGCTTCCACTAGATGTCAACAGTCTTTAGAACCTTGTTTGATGCTTCTACTGTAACGTGGGGGCGAATGAGAGGGGATTGAGTAAGGTCTGCCATGAGCTGACCATGCGCTGACCATGCGCGTTCATTTGAGAGTTAGCTTGAGTTCAATTGCATTTCTGAAGACAAAGGAATTCTCCGGTTGGAAAATTATTGAAGATTTATGTTAAAAACATCCTAAAGATTGTTTCTATACTTCGTTTGACATGTTTCTACGGACTGTAATATGACTTTTCGTCTGAACTTTTGCCTGGACCTGCCCGCGCGTCGTGAGTTTAGATTGTGTACTGAACAACAAGGAGGAATTTGGACATAAATGATGGACATTATCGAACAAAACAAACATTTATTGTGCAACTGGGATTCCTGGGAGTGCATTCTGATGAAGATCATCAAAGGTACGTGAATATTTCTAATGCTCTTTCTGACTTCTGTTGACTCCAACATGGCGGATATCTCTTTGGGTTGATTTGTCGTCTGAGCGCCGTACTCAGATTATTGCATGGTTTGCTTTTTCCGTAAAGTTTTTTTGTAATCTGACACAGCGGTTGCATTAAGGAGAAGTGGATCTAAAATTCCATGTATAACACTTGTATTTTCATCAACATTTATGATGACTATTTCTGTAAATTGATGTGGCTCTCTGGAAAATCACCGGATGTTTTGGAACTACTGAACATAACGCGCCAATTTAAACTCAGATTTTTGGATATAAATATGAACTTTACCGAACAAAACATACATGTATTGTGTAACATGAAGTCCTATGAGTGTCATCTGATGAAGATCATCAAAGGTTAGCGATTCATTTTATCTATATTTCTGCTTTTTGTGACTCCTCTCTTTGGCTGGAAAAATGGCTGTGTTTTTCTGTGACTTGGCTCTGAGCTAACATAATCGTTTGGTTTGCTTTCGTCGTAAAGCCTTTTTGAAATCGGACACTGTGGCTGGATTTACAACAAGTGTATCTTTAAAATGGTGTGAAATACATGTATGTTTGAGGAATTTTAATTATGGGATTTCTGTTGTTTTGAATTTGGTGCCCTGCAGTTTCACTGGCTGTTGACGAGGTGAGACGCTACCGTCCCACATACCCTAGAGAGGTTAACTAGGAGGCAATACCTGGATTTGTTCAACAAAATATGCTAATTTGAGTTTCTGGGATGGAAATAGTCATTTCCAACATACTATGCTGATCCATTGGAGTGTGATCGATAATTAAAGATTATTTTATTAAACTACATTGTTGCATGCACTGCATTATGCATTAAATATGTGCTTTTCACTGTCTATGGAAAATATAGCTTTGAATCTCATAAACTGTATGCATTTTTGGTTTTTCTTTGTGGGTTCGTGCAGGTGACTGTGTATCATAACCTTCCCAGACAAATTGTTAGAGTGCTTAGAAAATGTGTTGGGGGTTTTAATGAGGCTGAGTCAGTGTTGTGGAAGCTGGTCATGTGCAGGAACCCCATGTAATTTTCTTTTAAGTTGAGAAGATTCTCAAAATGGGGGCGATGTCGTGGAAAATTGCAGGATTATGTTATAATGCTTGTATTGCATTATAATGGTTGTTTTATTCAACAGAATAGAGTATTCTGTTAACTATTGTGTGTGTGTGTGTGTGTGTGTGTGTGTGTGTTCTACTGAGGATGGGCCTCTATGAGATAGCACTGACAGAGGAGATTTATGATGTCTTTGGGTGATAAAACCTAAAGAGCATTCCAGATAACATGTGGTAATGTTTGTGTGCTATGAAGTACCAGGAACGAGAGTAGAACCTCGTCTTAGGGACCAAACTGAACGATAATTTATAGCAAATGCTATCTGGCTACGGAATACTCCTTTCTCAATTATAAAGTCCCTTTATGAACTGTTCCTAAGATCTGTGGTTCGTCAGGTTGAGAGGGGTGTATCTTGGCTATAAAAGATCTTTGTACTTTTCTGTTGTCACTTCCAATGGTTCATTAAATGCATCATTGAAAGTCAAATGCTGTTGCAAAGCTCATATTATTAAAGCTGTAGTTTAAGTATAACTCTGACTGGTGTGTGAAGTTTGTAACTCTCCTCATTTGGTAAAGCAGAAATAAGCCACCACACAAGTCTCATCGAGACTCTTTGAAACTGGATCTTGGTGTAGTAAGTACAGTAGTAAAGTACAGTAGTGTCCAGAGAGGCTTCTGGCCTATGGTTTGGACTAGAGCAGCTCCTCGAGTTCCCAAGTCCCACTTGATTTTGTTTTCAGCCAATCACAGACTGGATCAGCTGCCCAAGACATTTCTACACGGAAGAAGCCTCAACCCTCTCCCATCCCATCCCAAAACCCCACACAGCAACGGAGAAAGTATGACCAACAGTCACCAAATATGAAACAGAAACATTGCTGAATGCTGGCTACTTTGAAGAATCTCAAATATAAAATATATTCTGATTTGTTTAACACTTTTTTGGTTACTACATGATTTCATATCTGTTATTTCATCGTTTTGATGTCCACTATTATTCTACAATGTAGAAAATAGTCTAACTAAAGACAAACCCTGGAATGAGTAGGTGTGTCCAAACTTTTGACTGGTACTGTATGTGTTTAATATACCATCCAGATAAGAAAGTGTCTGATACATTTTTTTCTTTAAATCCATACAATTCCAGAAAAATACCACCGGTAACTAAAACGTTGTAATTAATTCACAGTAAACCATATTACAATTCTGATTTCAGATGATCAACCCTTACAAAGTAAGGAAGATTTTCCCTACATTCATTAGGAAGTGTGGTAAATTGCAGTTGTTTGGGAAAAAAAGCGTGTAAGATACACATTTTCACGGGTGTTTTTTCTTGACTGATTACTATTTGAGTCATGTGGTGCTATTGAATGTCATATTAATTAAAAGGGCTGTTTCTCAGCTTTCAAAAAGTATCATGTTTTCATATATGGTTTGACACCAGCAAAGTATGCTCATTAATGTACACAGCGCTCATGGTCTCAGTAAATCCAAAACTCTCCTACCAATAATGCAACAAAGTTAATATGGCAATTTACAGTTACAGTTAGCTGGTGTTTGAAAGCCTAGTGTTTCCATACACCTTTAATATACAGTTGAAGTCGGAAGTTTACATACACATTAGCCAAATACATTTAAACTCAGTTTTTCACAATTCCTGACATTTAAATCCTAGTAAACATTCCCTGTCTTAGGTCAGTTAGGATCAACACTTTATTTTAAGAATGTGAAATGTCAGAATAATAGTAGAGAGAATTATTTATTTCAGCTTTTATTTCTTTCATCGCATTCCCAGTAGGTCAGAAGATTACATACACTCAATTAGTGTTTGGTAGCAAATTGTTTAACTTGGGTCAAACGTTTCAGGTAGCCTTCCACAAGCTTCCCACAATAAGTTTGGTGAATTTTGGCCCATTCCTCCCGACAGAGCTGGTGTAACTGAGTCAGGTTTGTAGGCCTCCTTGCTCACACACGCTTTTTCAGTTCTGCCCACACATTTTCTATAGGATTGAGGTCAGGGCTTTGTGATGGCCACTCCAATACCTTGACTTTGTTGTCCTTAAGCCATTTTGCCACAACTTTGGAAGAATGCTTGGGGTCATTGTCCATTTGGAAGACCCATCTGCGACCAAGCTTTAACTTCCTTACTGATGTCTTGAGATGTTGCTTCAATATATCCACATAATTTTCCCGCCTCATGATGCCATCTATTTTGTGAAGTGCACCAGTCCCTCCTGCAGCAAAGCACCCCCACAACATGATGCTCCCACCCCTGTGCTTCACGGTTGGGATGGTGTTCTTCGGCTTGCAAGCCTCCCCCTTTTTCCTCCAAACACAATGATGGTCATTATGGCCAAACAGTTCTAGTTTTGTTTCATCAGACCAGAGGATAGTTCTCCAAAAAGTACGATCTTTGTCCCCATGTGCAGTTGCAAACCGTAGTCTGGCTTTTTTATGGCGGTTTTGGAACAGTGACTTCTTCCTTGCTGAGCGGCCTTTCAGGTTACTGCGATATAGGACTCATTTTACTGTGTATATAGATATTTTTGTACCCGTTTCCTTCAACATCTTCACAAGGTCCTTTGCTGTTGTTCTGGGATTGATTTGCACTTTTCACACCAAAGTGCGTTCATCTCTAGGAGACAGAACGCGTCACCTTCCTGAGCGGTATGACGGCTGCGTGATCCCACGTGGTTTATACTTGTGAATTACTATTTGTACAGATGAACATGGTACCTTCAGGCATTTGGAAATTGCTCCCAAGGATGAACCAGACTTGTGGAGGTCTACAGTTTTTTTTTTGAGGTCTTGGCTGATTTCTTTTGATTTTCCGATGATGTCAAGCAGAGGCACTGAGTTTGAAGGTTGGCCTTGAAATACATCCACAGGTGCACCTCCAATGGACTCAAATTATGTCAATTAGCCTATCAGAAGCTTCTAAAGCCATGACATAATTTTCTGGAATTTTCCAAGCTGTTTAAGGCACAGTCAACTTAGTGTATGTAAACTTCTGACCCACTGGAATTGTGATACAGTGAATTATAAGTGAAATAATCTGTCTGTAAACAATTGTTGGAAAAATTACTTGTGTCATGTACAAAGTAGATGTCCTAACCGACTTGCCAAAACTATAGTTTGTTAACAAGAAATTTGTGTAGTGGTTGAAAAACGAGTTGTAATGACTCCAACCTAAGTGTATGTAAACTTCCGACTTCAACTGTATATTAGAGAAGACTATTGCTGTTCAACTTTTGGTCGTCTCAAACTGCTATCTGCAAATCCCTTAATGGGACAGTCATGAACTAGCTACATACACACACACTAGGGCTGGCACAATTACCATATGACCATGTAACCTACGGTTATGGATGAAGACTGTCATGAAAATAAAATAACCGTCTTAACCTTTTTTTTGTGGAATGAACAGCTGACTGAAGACAGGACAGAAGGGCATTCGTGCGGTTGAGTCTGTTTCTGCTGTAACATGGACTCTTAACATAATGAAACTGAATAATGTTAATTCAAATTATGCTAAAGGTAGTGAACTGACGTTGCCACGAGCAGCAACGCAGATATTGAGATGAGCGAGATGCAAGACTTCGCTCTCACAGTCACACACAGTGCAGGGGTTTGCTTTACGCTGTCACTCTTCCTGCTTTTACTTCCTGCTTTGCTCCTATGGGTACACTCGGAATGACCGCCAGTCTACCCAAAATGCCATAATTGACAGGAATGAGGATGCCGTTCTATTCATGTTATTACAATATGTGCTTGGAGTTCAAACAGTTAACCCAAACTAAACTATAAGTGTTATTAAAATTCTTATTGAACATTCAGGTAAAGTTTTAATGAAGTTATTCAAAAACCTCCAAATATCCTTTACATTTTGTTCAAGACATTCACAACATTTAGAGAATGTTCTCAGAACGTTATTTAATTACCTTCAAATAACCTATAGTTTCCATTCTCAGAACGTTAATAAAACCTTGTGTAACGAGTGCGCTGAGAGTCAGGAAGCAAGTTCAGGGAGTGAGTGTTTTAAGAAATAAAAGAACCGATGAACACGAGACACAAACAACGCACCAACATGAAAACAGAGTCAATAACACCTGAGGAAAGAACCAAGGGGAGTGACAGATATAGGGAAGATAATCAAGGAGGTGATGGAGTCCAGGTGAGTGTCATGAGGTGCAGGTGCGTGAGACGATGGTGACAGGTTTGTGGGATAATCAGAAGCCTGATGACCTAGAGGCCGGAGAGGGAGTATACGTGACACCTTGAAGGAAAACCATAGTAAAACGTTCTCAGAACTTCCCTGCAACCAAAAAAATATACGTTCCCAGTAGAGGCAAAATGTTCACTTCCGATCTCTAATGTTCACTTTTTTTCTGTTTTACCTGTCAGGAAACGTATGGCTTCGTTCATCGAACCAATGGGAAATCAAAAACAGGGACTAGTGTGTGTGTGTTTGTCGGAGCTTATTAGGCTATGCTCCAAGGACACTGGGAGCACATTACTAATCATAGCACCAAGATGTTAGACTACACTGCAGGTTAAAAAGTAAAATGTCAAAAAAGCAATGTGTAAGTCTTCCATTCTGAATCTCAAGTACTTTCAGCTGCAGCACAGCGGGCTGCATGTGTGATGTCATTGTCACAGTATTCCACTGAGAACGGATCAGTCTATTTCAGTTCGGTGTACAGGGAATGGGATAGGCACCACACACAACAGAAAGAGAGAACATAGAAAATATGTGAATAACGACGTGAACCTTGGTTGGTTTAAAGAATCTTGAATGTTTGTTTTGAGTGCTCGTCTCTTTCTGAAATAAAATACAAGCCTTTCAGATGTGTGAGGAGAATACAGCTGCCTTGAGAAGAAGCATCCTCACCAAACACATGTACAGTGCCTTCAAAAAGTATTCACATCCCTTCAATTTTCCCACATTTTGTTGTGATCAAGACTGAATTCATAATGGATTCAATTTAGATGTCACTGATCTACACTGATCAGTGACACTGATCTACTGATCTACTGAGTTGAATCAACAAATCACAGGACATAGAGACATCGCATGAGTACAAAAAAAGTATGAAAATGTATGCACTCACATAAGTCGCTCTGGATAAGCGCGTCTGCGAAATTTAATTAACATTTCATTAGTACACTTCCTGCTTTGCTCTCATGGGTACACTCGCAATGGCCGCCAGTCCACCCATTATACCATAATTGACTTGAAAGGGGACACCCGTTTTACTCATTCTATCTCTATGGCAGCACATGCAGTCCGGAGCGGAGGAGGAGAGAAAATGCGTCTATTTGAACAGTTATAACGGTGACCGCGGTTATTTGGCTGGACAATAACCGTCATCCGAAATTCCATGACCGTCAAAGCCCTACGTGATATGAGAAAACTGAGAATGGATCAACAACATTGTAGTTACTCCACAACACTAATGTAACGGCAGTCTAAGTCGTCCTCCTCCTCAGACGAGGAGAGGCGAGAAGGATCTGAGGACCAATGTGCAGCGTGGTAATTTTCCATTATTTAATTAACATAAAACAAGACACTATACAAAATGACAAAACAAACTAACCGTCACAGTCCTAGCTGGTGCAGACAAAACACAAAGACAGGAAACAACCACCCACCATCCCCAACACAAAACAAGCCACCTATATATGATTCTCAATCAGGGACAACGATTGACAGCTGTCTCTGATTGAGAACCATATTAGGCTGGACACAGAAACAGACAAACTAGACACACAACATAGAATGCCCACCCCAACTCACGCCCTGACCATACTAAACAAATACAAAAACAAGGGAAAACAGGTCAGGAACGTGACAACTAACCTAAATGACAGAGTGAAAAGAAGGAAGCCTGTACAAAACAAAAAATATTCCAAAACATGCATCCTGCTTGCAACAATGCACTTAAGTAATACTGCAAAAACATTGACAAAGAAATTCACTTTTTTTACTGAATACAAAATATTATGTTTGTGGCAAATCCAACACATCACTGAGTAACACTCTTCATATTTTCAAGCATGGTAGTGGCTGCATCATGTTATGGGTATGCTTGTCATCAGCAAGGACTAGGGATTTATTTTTATTTTTAAGAAATGAAATAGAGCTAAGCGCAGGCAATATCCTAGAGAAAAACCTGGTTCAGTCTGCTTTCCAATATACACTGGGAGACAAATTCATCTTTCAGCAGGACAATAACCTAAAACACAAGGTCAAATCTACACTGGAGTTGCTCACCAAGATGACATTGAATGTTCCTGAGTGGCCTAGTTACAGTTTTGACTTAAATCGGCTTCAAAATCTATGGCAAGACTTGAAAATGGCTGTCGAGCAATGATCAACAACCAAAGTTTGAAGAATACATTTAAAAATGATGGACCAATATTGTACAAACCAGGTGTGCAAAGCACTTAGAGATCGCTGCCAAAGGTGCTTCTAACAAGTATTGACTCAGGGGGGTGAATACTTATCTAATCAAGATATACTAGTGTTTCTTTTTCATGAATGTTTAATAAATGTTAGAATTTTTCTATCACTACGACATTACAGTGTTCTGTTTACAATTAAATCCATTTTAATCCCACTTTGTAAAACAACAAAATGTGGAAAACATCAAGGGGTGTGAATACTTTCTGAAGGCACTGTATACTTCACTGATACAATCCATTGTTTACAGTAAACTGAAGAATGTTAGTAGGCACTTCATATAAAGAGTGATGACTTCATTTGGTCCAGTGCTATGGCTCACAAGACCTCTCAAAACAAGGACTTAAGTCAGCAAGCCAGTCAGTCAGTTAGTCAGTCAGTCAGTCAGTCAGTCATGCCAGCAAGACCACAAAGCAGCCCCCTTTGTCACCTCTGAGTAACTCCATGGCTCCGCTGCCAAATCTATTGCCTTCCGCCTGCAAGCTCTTGATTACAATAGTAAACATTGATGTCTGCTAGCCTGGTTAAACCAGACTAGAGTGAAACAATGGTGAGCTGTGCAGTATTCAGTCTGGTTTAACCAGCCACGGTGTGTGCAGGGCCTAGATGATGTAGCATCAGATGCCCTGGGCCCTTCCTCCCTCCGCCTTGTAGGAAGAAAACCACAGTATAAGGGAAACACTGCACCGGAATGACACAGCATGGAGGAATGCACAGGCGGATGCGGTCTGTTTCCTACCCTCCCTCTCTCTTTCTCTCTCTCTCCATTCCCTCCCTCTCGCGTTCTCTCCCCCCCCATCCCCCACCTCTCTCCCTCCCTCTTTGTGGCCAGGACCAGAGTCAGACCCAGTAATTAGTGAGGTTATTTTCTCCAGAAGGCTAGATCTGTGTTCATGGAGCTGAGCGTGTGTCAGAGGATGTGTCCCAAATGGCACCCTATTCCCTACATAGTGCACACCCTATACGCTACGTAGTGCACTACTGTTGACCAGGGCACATAGTGCTCTGGTCAAAAGTAGAGCACTACATTCATGGGTTGCACCTCCGTCACTCGTTCACACCATTGTTATGAACGTTCTAAAGAAATCTCATCCATAGTGACTCCTGAAAGTCGAGTGGTGCCCAGTCATTCTTAACCGGGGCTCATGATTGTTTTAGCAATGCTAACGTTAGCTTGCTAAAACCCATTGCTTTCCCCTCAATCTTGCTCTCCCCAATTATGAAGTCAATCTGACGACATTACAATGATGAAAAAAGTTCTTCCCATTAATTATTCGCCTACTTTATAAATGCCATCGTATTTCCAAGCCACTGTAATTAACTTTAGACTAAATCTTCAATTGAGATGCGAGTAGAACGTTCAGTCGATCGTCAGTCTTCAAGAGAACGTTCATAACGATGGCGTAATGCAACTTGCAACCTATGAATACGGGACAGGGTGCCATTTGGGATGCCAAAAGAAGTCCAGCTGCCATCCCACATGATTTGATATTGATATAAAAACGTCTGCATTGGGCCTTGCTTTTTGTGGATGTGTGTGTATCAACATTTAACATTTTTCTAACAGTTCTACTAGCCAGGCACTCTGGAGAATCATGACCAGTGTTACAGCACAGCACACATATCCTTCCTTTACCAGAGACCACAGAGGAAGTGTGTGTGTGTGCGTGTGTGTGTGTCAGCTCAGGTCAGAAGTGCACAAACCAGAACCGTTGTGGCTGTTCACAAAAGTGGCTTCCTCTCGGTTTCATCACTTGGGGGCGGCCTTTGTTAGCGTGCGGAAAGGCCTGCAGAGGGAATGAAAATATTGGCAAGTC
>NC_052310.1:54095100-54117600 GCF_016432855.1 Salvelinus namaycush
ATCGGATGCAGCACTCCATCACTCTCCGTCTTGGTCAAATAGCCCTTACACAGCCTGAAGGTGTGTTGGGTCATTGTCCTGTTCAAAAACCAGTGATAGTCCCACTAAGCGCAAACCAGATGGGATTGCGTATCACTGCAGAATGCTGTGGTAGCCATGCTCGTTGTGTGCCTTGAATTCTAAATGAATCACTGAAAGTGTCACCACCGAAGCACCCCCACACCATCACACCTCCTCCTCCATGCTTCATGGTGGGAAATACACATACGGAGATCATCCGTTCACCTACTCTGCGTCTCACAAAGACACGGCGGTTGGAATCAAAAATCTCACATTTGGACTCATCAGACCAAAGGACAGACTTCCACCGGTCTAATGCCAATTGATGTGTTTCTTGTCCCAAGCAAGTCTCTTCTTATTATTGGTGTCCTTTAGTAGTGGCTTCTTTGCAGCAATTCGACCATGAAGGCCTGATTCACGCAGTCTCCTCTGAACAGTTGATGTTGAGATGTGTCTGTTACTTGAACTCTGTGAAGCATTTATTTGGGCTGCAATTTCTGAGGCTGGTAACTCTAATGAACTGATTCTCTGCAGCAGAGGTAACTCTGGGTCTTCCTTTCCTGTGGCGGTCCTCATGAGAGCCAGTTTCATCATAGCACTTGATGGTTTTTGCGACTGCACTTGAAGAAACTTCAAAAGTTCTTGACATTTTCCGGATTGACTGACCTTCATGTCTTAAAGTAATGATGGACTGTCATTTCTCTTTTCTTATTTGAGCTGTTCTTGCCATAATATGGACTTGGTCTTTTACCAAATAGGGCTATCTTCTGTATACCACCCCTACCTTGTCACAACACAACTGATTGGCTCAAACACATTTAGAAGGGGAAAAAATCCACAAATTAACTTTTAACAAGGCACACCTGTTAATTGAAATGCATTCCAGGTGACTACCTCATGAAGCTGGTTGAGAGAATGCCAAGAGTGTGTATACTTCATAGTGTTGACGTCTTCACTATCATTCTACAATGTAGAAAATAATACAAATAAAGAAAAACCCTGGAATGAGTAGGTGTGTCCAAACATTTGACTGGTACTGTAGATGGGTCAGAAAGCGAGGGGAATAACTCCCTCTCTGGTATCTCTGTGTGTGTAGTGTGTGTGGTGTGGTGTGGTGTGTGATGTGTGTGCGTGTGTAAATCTGTGCTCTGTCGACAGGGTGTCAATGGACTGTGACCCTGGTATATAAGCAGTCAAGTATCTGACTATACTAGTAAAGTTGTGGTCTGCATTGACACACACATACACATCTTCGTCTTGTCGTGTCCCGTGTATATATCTTTATATATATATATTTTTATAACTTTCTTCGCATATGTTTTTTTATATTTTTCTTAATCCCAACTTAAACATACTCTCCTGCAACCCGCCTCACCCAATGTGGTATGGATCTGCTATTTTCTTTACTTTAGAACCAGAACCACTAACAGAGGCTAGCCAGCTAACTAGCTACTAGCTAGTAGTCAGCTAGCCACTGCTAGCGGTCATCAGCTAACCTTTAGCCCGGACAACTCCTGCCTGTCTGCACAGCGCGATTAATCCCAGAGCTTATCGGACATCTTTTTTCTCCATATTTCCGGATTCCTATCGCAAGCTCAAAACCTCCTCACCTGGATCATCGCAGCTAGCTAGCTGCTATCCGATTGGCTTCTCCTGGCTAACGTCTCTGTCCCGAAGCAAGCACCAATTAGCCTGGAGATAGCCTATGCTAGGCCCATCTCCCGGCTAGCTGAAGAGGTCTATCAGCCACTCCTTTGGCTAAAATACCTATTTTGCCAGTTGGCCTGGACCTCTTTTATTGCCGATACGGAGCCCCGCCGATCCATCACGACTAGACTACCGACGTAATCCGCCCGAGGGGTTTTTCAACAAGCTCCTCCGTCGCGACGTCCCCTGAACGCCCATCTGCTAGCCGTCTAGAGCATACCGGACTGTTGGCTGAAGAGGTCCATCAGCCAATTTCTTGGGCTACTATACCTATTTTGCCAATTGGCCTGGAGCCTTTTACTACACGGACCCCTGCTGATCCATCATGACTGGTCTGCCGACGTAACCGCACAAGGGGGCTACAACAGACTTCTTGCGTCGCGACGTCCCGCTAAGGCCCTCTGCTAGCCCCGGCCCGCTAGCTGTCTGAATCGCCGTGTCTCCAGCCACCCAGCTACTCACTGAACCCTATGATCACTCGGTTACACATGCCTCTCCCTAATGTCAATATGCCTTGTCCATTGCTGTTTTGGTTAGTTATTATTGTCTTATTTCACTGTAGAGCCTCCAGCCATGCTCAATATGCCTCAGCTAACCCTCTTGTCCCACCTCCCACACATGCAGTGACCTCTCCTGGTTTAATTGATGTCTCTAGAGACAATACCCCTATCATCGTCACTCAATGCCTAGGTTTAGCTCCACTGTTTTCACATCCTTCCATACCTTTGTCTGTACATTATGCATTGAATCTATTCTACCGCGCCCAGAAACATGCTCCTTCTACTCTCTGTTCCGAACATACTAGATGACCAGTTAATATAGCCTTTAGCCATACCCTTATCCTACTCCTCCTCTGATCCTCTGGTGATGTAGAGGTTAATCCAGGCCCTGCAGCCCCCAGCATCACACCCATTCCCCAGGTGCTCTCATTTGTTGACTTCTGTAACCGTAAAAGCCTTGTTTTCATGCATGTTAACATTAGAAGCCTCCCCCTAAGTGTGTTGTATTCACTGCTTTAGCACACTCTGCCAACCCGGATGTCCTAGCCATGTCTGAATCCTGGCTCAAGAAGGCCACCAAAAACCCTGAAATTTCCATCCCTAACTATAACATTTTCCAACAAGATAGAACTGCCAAAGGGGGCGGAGTTGCAATCTACTGCAGAGATAGCCTGCAGAGTTCTGTCTTACTATCCAGGTCTGTGCCCAAACAATTTGCACTTATACTTTTAAAAACCACCTTTCCAGAAACAAGTCTCTCACCTTTACCGCTTGCTATAGACCACCTTCTGCTCCCAGCTGTGCCCTGGACACCATATGTGAATTGATTGCCCCCCATCTATCTTAAGAGCTCGTGCTGTTAGGTGACCTAAACTGGGACATGCTTAACACCCCGGCCATCCTACAATCTAAGCTTGATGTCCTCAATCTCACACAAATGATCAATGAACCTACCAGGTACAACCCCAAATCCGTAAACACAGGCACCCTCATAAATATCATCCTAACCAACCTGCCCTCCAAATACACCTCTGCTGTCTTCAACCAGGATCTCAGCGATCACTGCCTCATTGCTTGCGTCCATAATGGGTCTGCGGTCAAACGACCACCCCTCATCACTGTCAAACGCTCCCTAAAACACTTCAGCGAGCAGGTCTTTCTAATCGACCTGGCCCGGGTATCCTGGAAGGATATTGACCTCATTCCGTCAGTAGAAGATGTCTGGTTATTCTTTAAAAGTGCTTTCCTCACAATAAGCATGCCCCATTCAAAAAATGTAGAACCAGGAACAGATATAGCCCGTGGCTCACTCCAGACCTGACTGCCCTTGACCAGCACAAAAACATCCTGTGGCGTACTGCAATAGCATCGAACAACCCCTGCGACATGCAACTTTTCAGGGAAGTTAGGAACCAATATACTCAGGCAGTTAGGAAAGCAAAGGCTAGCTTTTCAAACAGAAATGTGCATCCTGTAGCACAAACTCCAAAAAGTTCTGGGACACTGTAAAGTCCATGGAGAATAAGAGCACCTCCTCCCAGCTGCCAACTGCACTGAGGCTAGGAAACACTGTCACCACCGATAAATCCATTATAATTGAGAATTGGCATTTTTTCTACGGCTGGCCATGCTTTCCACCTGGCCACCCCTACCCTGGTCAACAGCCCTGCACCCCCCAGAGCAACTTGCCCAAGCCTCCCCCATTTCTCCTTCACCCAAATAGCTGATGTTCTGAAAGAGCTGCAAAATCTGAACCCCTACAAATCAGCAGGGCTAGACAATCTGGACCCTCTCTTTTTAAAATGATCAGCCGAAATTGTTGCAACTCCTATTACTAGCCTGTTCAACCTCTCTTTCGTATCGTCTGAGATCCCTAAAGATTGGAAAGCTGCCACGGTCATCCCCCCCATCAAAGGGGGAGACACTCTAGACCCAAACTGCTACAGACCTATATCTATTCTACCCTGCCTTTCTAAGGTCTTCGAAAGCCAAGTTAACAAACAGATCACCAACAATTTAGAATCCCACCGTACCTTCTCCGCTATGCAAACTGGTTTCCGAGCTGGTCATGGGTGCACCTCAGCCACGCTCAAGGTCCTAAACGATATCATCACCTCCATCGATAAGAGACAATACTGTGCAGCTGTATTCATAGACCTAGCCAAGGCTTTCGACTCTGTCAATCACCACATTCTTATCGGCAAACTCAACAGCCTTGGTTTCTCAAATGACTGCCTCGCCTGGTTCACCAACTACTTCTCAGACAGAGTTCAGTGTGTCAAATCGGAGGGCCTGTTGTCCGGACCTCTGGCAGTCTCTATGGGGGTGCCACAGGGTTCAATTCTCGGACCGACTCTCTTCTCTGTATACATCAATGATGTCGCTCTTGCTGCTGATGATTCTCTGATCCACCTCTACACAGACAATACCATTCTGTCTACTTCTGGCCCTTCTTTGGACACTGTGCTAACTAACCTCTAGACGAGCTTCAATGCCATACAACTCTCCTTCCGTGGCCTCCAACTGCTCTTAAATGCAAGTAAAACTAAATGCATGCTCTTCAATCGATCACTACCAGCACCTGCACACCAGTCCAGCATCACTACTCTGGACGGTTCTGACTTAGAATATGTGGACATCTACAAATACCTAGCTGTCTGGTTAGACTGTAAACTCTCCTTCCAGACTCACATTAAGCATCTCCAATCCAAAATTAAATCTAGAATCGGCTTCCTAAATCGCAACAAAGCATCCTTCACTCATGCTGCCAAACATACCCTCGTAAAACTGACTATCCTACCGATCCTTGACTTTGGCGATGTCATTTACAAAATAACCTTCAAACACTGTACTCAGCAAACTGGATGCAGTCTATCACAGTTTCATCCGTTTTGTCACCAAAGCCCCATATACTACCCACCACTGCGACCTGTATGCTCTCGTTGGCTGGCCCTCGCTTCATATTCGTCGCCAAACCCACTCGCTCCAGGTCATCTATAAGTCTTTGCTAGGTAAAGCCCCGCCTTATCTCAGCTCACTGGTCACCATAGCAGCACCCACCCGTAGCACGAGCTCCAGCAGGTATATTTCACTGGTCACCCCCAAAGCCAATTCCTCCTTTCCTTCCAGTTCTCTGCTGCCAATAACTGGAACGAATTGCAAAAATCACTGAAGCTGGAGAACCATATCTCCCTCACTAACTTTAAGCACCAGCTGTCAGAGCAGCTTACAGATCACTATACCTGTACATAGCCCATCTTGTATATAGCCCATCCAACTACCTCGTCCCCATACTGTTATTTATTTATTTATGCTCCTTTGCACCACAGTATCTCTACTTGCACATTCATCTTCTGCACATCTATCACTCCAGTGTTTATTGCTAAATTGTAATTATTTTGCCACTATGGCCTATTTATTGCCTTACCTCCCTTATCTTATCTCATTTGCACACACTGTATATAGACTTTTTTCTATTGTGTTATTGACTGTGTGTTTGTTTATTCCATGTGTTGTTTGTGTCGCACTGCTTTGCTTTATCTTGGCCAGGTCGCAGTTGTAACTAGCCTACCTGGTTAAATAAAGGTGAAATTAAATAAAAATGAAATAAAAATGTATATAATGTGTTAGAAAGGGACTTCTTTCGCACTGTTGATGAAATCATTTCATTGAACTCAGCTGGGTTCCCCACTGCTTTTATATAACTGACAACTCCACTTAGTCCTCACACACACACACCTTCTGGAGACTTCGCAAGTCGCATTAGTATATTTTCTAACACGTCCCCGCCGAAGAACTTAATCGAGCATCTGACCAAATTACACAAGATTTTAGTTCTGGGTTACTGAGATTCATGTACGATAGGCAGAGCTACAGCTTGAAGTCTCTCCTTACACAGTTCATATTAAAACCAAGAACAAAGAACATGTCTAACATACATGTAACTGCCAAAATAAAAGAAACACTAAAAGGATACAAAGTATATTTAAAGCAGGTGCTTCCACACAGGTGTGGTTCCTGAGTTAATTAAGCAGTTAACATCCCATCTCTGTCTTTGTTTCTCTTTCTCGCTCTCTATCCCTCTCTTTCTCATTCCCACTCTGTCTTTCTCTCTATCTCTCTCTCGTTCTCTCTGTCTTTCTCCCTCTCCTCTGACCATGCAGGCAGAGCAAGCCGTGACAGCAACTGCCACCTCGCCACACCATTTGTGAAATTATTCAAATGAGGCTATTGTTTTGTTGTTTACTGACTTGAATGGCTAGACAGACAAAAGGGAACATGTTTCAATTATTCATTAACAATCTCCCTTCCTCTCTCTCTCTCCCTCTCTCGTTCTCTTTTTCTTTTTTCCTTATTTTTCCTCTCTCTTATTACCTCTCTCTCAATCCATATCCCCCTTCCTCCCCCTCCATCCACACCACCTCCCACCCTTACCTTCCCTCTCCTCGTAGGCGTTATGAAAAGCAGAGCCATTAAGGAATGTGTCCCTTCTTGTGATGTGGAGCATATTACAACCATTCATCAGAGGAAGGGGAAACCTGACAGGCCGACAGACAGAGAGCAGTCTCTGTAATCACATATAACCATGTCCCTACATACAAAAGTATGTGGACACCGCTTCATATTAGTGGACTCTGCAATTTCAGCCACATCCGTTGCTTACAGGTGTATAAAATCGAGAACATAGCCATGCAATCTCCATAGACAAACACTGGCACTAGAATGGCCTTACTGAGCTGACAAGGTAAAAATATGTCGTTCTGCCCCTGAACAAGGAAGTTAACCCACTGTTCCTAGGCCGTCATTGTAAATAAGAATTTGTTATTAACTGACTTGCCTAGTTTAAAAAAGGTTAAATACATAAAAAATTTAAAATAAACTGAAGAGCTCAGTGACTTTCAACGTAGCACCGTCATAGGATGCCACCTGTCCAACAAGTCAGTTTGTCAAATTTCTGCCCTGCTAGAGCTGCCCCGGTCGACTGTAAGGGCTGTTATTGTGATGTGGAAAAGTCTAGGAGCAACAACGGCTCAGCCACGAAGTGGTAGGCCACACAAGCTCACAAAACGGGACCGCCAAGTGCTGAAGCGCATAGTGCCTAAAAAACGTCTGTCCTCGTTTGAAACACTCACTACTAAGTTCCAAACTGCCTATGGAAGCAATTTCAGTACAAGAACTGTTCCTCGGGAACTTCATGAAATGGGTTTCCATGGGCGAGCAGATGCACACAAGCCTAAGATCACCATGCGTAATGCCAAGCGTCGGCTGGAGTGGTGTAAAGCTCGCCGCCATTGGACTCTGGAGCAGTGGAAACTCATTCTCAAGAGTGATGAATCATGCTTCACCATCTGGCAGTTCCAAGGATGAATGCATATTGCCAACTCTAAAGTTTGTTGGAGGATGAATAATGGTCTGGTGCTGTTTTTCATAGTTCGGGCTAGGCCCCTTAGTTCCAGTGAAGGGAAATATTAACGCTACAGCATACAATGACATTCTAGACGATTCTGTGCTTCCAACTTTGTGGCAACAGTATGGGAAAGGCCTTTTCCTGTTTCAGCGTGACAATGCCCCCATGCACAAAGCGAGGTCCATACAGATATGGTTTGTCGAGATCGGTGTGGAAGAACCTGACTGGCCTGCACAGAGCCCTGACCTCAACCCCATCGGAAACCTTTGATTGGAATTGGAACGCCGACTGCGAGCCAGGCCTAATCGCCCAGCATCAGTGCCCCACCTCACTAATGCTCTTGTGGCTGAATGGAAGCAAGTCCCCACAGCAATGTTCCAACATCTAGTGGAAAGCCTTCTCAGAACAGTGGAGGCTGTTACAGCAGCAAAGGGGGGAACAACTCCATATTAATGCCCATGATTTTGGAATGAGATGTTCAACAAGCACCTGTCCACATACTTTTGGTCATGTAGTGTATCATTCTTAGTATACACTCTACAAGGTGTCGAAAGCGTTCTACAGGGATGCTGGCCCATGTTGACTCCCAATGCTTCCCACAGTTGTGTCAAATTGGCTGGATGTTCTTTGAGTGGTGGACCATTCTTGATACACACGGGAAACTATTGAGCATGAAAAACCCATGCCCAGCCCAGCATGCATTTGTAATCTACTTGTGTGCTGCTATAGCCACTTGCTTTAGCTACTGTCATGAAGTTCCCTAAATATTTCCATAAAGAAACACACAGGTGCTAAATCAAGGTGACTTACAAAGATGAGGACCAAGAGCCAGAGAGGGAGTGTGGTGATGTAGTGTTCACAAATAAATAACCATTGTGGAATCTGAAAAGACACGTATCCCGAAAGCATGTTACGTGCACATGCTAAAAGAAAGGAACGAGTTGGGTAGATAACTAAATGTGTCATTGTAGCAAAGTATTTATAAACTAAAAATCTGATCTCTTAAAAGTTCCATTAATTTTCGTTATATTATCTATACAATAGGCCATAATTGATTTTGGCCCAGTAGGCCTGGCATATTCCCACGTTCAAGGAGCTTTCCGTTTTGATTGGGTTATTTTGCCTAAAAACCTTTAGGCCTACCTATAGAAAAATGTTTTAAAAAACAACTCTGCACCATCGCGTGAGCCTGAAGCCACAGACTGGCCAAATTCGTGTTTCTAAAAATGAATTCAAAAAATGAATTCAAAAGCACTAATAAGTCATTTTTTGTTTAATTTGTATTTAATTCTAAGTAAGTCACAGCCTATTTGCGCAATTTATAGACTATAACGATTTAATACAGCGGAATGTTGTTTAAATGCTGAGGGCTTTATGTCCCTACCAGCATATTGTTTCTTACTCGCAAATGCATCACAATGTATTTATTTTTAGGCTATAACCTTGAAATAATTTAAATAATATAGTCTAAATAATTCATTTTCGTTCCTCCTAGTCTGGCTCCTGACCTATTTAGAATGTTTATATGCTGTTTAATACGACTTATATCCTATTTGAAATTATGTTCGCTTCTTACATTCACCTTTTCATGTTTATTCAAATACTTTTCATTTAAATCCATATGGTTCGATTTCAATACTTAAAAACCAATTGGTAGGTTCAGGTAGACACAAAAATAGATGGGTGTTGGTTAAATTGTTATTTTAATGAATAGGGTCAATTTGGAACAGCAGTTTTTTTCCTGCTGCTCCAAATCGTTTTTTAGCGGAGCTGTAGGAAGCACTGCTCCATGAGCGATAAGCGAGATTTCCAACCGCTCAACTCTGCTCACATGCTCTGCTATGCACATACGTGGACATTATAAACGGTTATATTTTGGGTCACAGTTGCACGTGTTTGGGTCACAGTTGCACGTGTTTTTGTAAAAACAATGAGGCTATGTCTGGCCCGCCAATTCGTTGTGTTTTTTTCAATATTGCCCGTGTGCTGACTGAGACTGACACCCCTGGGCTAGCGTAACAATCTATGTAGCTAGCTATTTATTTAGCAAGCTACAAACACAGAGCCTAACGTTAGCTAGCTAGCTGCTTGGAGGACGTAATGTCATGTCATTGGAGGAGTGGGTGAGTGACTGACTTTTTCCCCTCATATCGTTTTTCGGTGGCTACAGCTAGAGTACAAGTGTCATTTGGTTAGCTAACAAGAAATGTGAATCACTTTGCTATCTAGCTAGCTATGCTGAACTTGAACAACTGTTATCCACAGTTAGCATATCTCTTAGTTGTCAATCAAATGTATTTGGCATCGATCAAATGGGCAGGCTGGCAGGCAAGTTCCCATTCAGTTGTCAAAACATGGGTTGGAACAAGCATGCATTGGCAGGCAAGCTGCAGAAGGACGAGCAGGCCACTATTCCCCTCGTTCATCAGTGCAATTTTGATGGCCAACTAGCTGAAAAAGTTTGAGAAGGTTTATCTAATGTTCCCTCATTAGATTTTAGCTCATCTCACTCTGGCTAGCATTAGTTGTTGATCTTGTTGATGTGCATAGGCAACTGAGGGAGGGAGCCTACCTATTCATGGTTGTTTGATCAATAGGACAGTGAAGTTCCCAAATGTAAGAGGACTCCCGTGATATTTACAGTACATATTTCCAGTAATCCATTAAGGTGTATTTTCTGGCTTTTGGAGAATACATTCTAATGATCTAAAGTCACGCTGTTGCTACTGCCTGTAAACACACAGTCCAGTTCAAAGTGAATGAGGGCAGGCCCATGTGGCAAATGGCTTATTTGCATATAGGCCTACTGTAGCTCTGATTGGCTATGGAGCACCAGTCTACGTAGACTCCAGTCCTAGACAAGACAGATTTTTATTTGGTTTTATTTACTGCAGTGACTATTAATTGTCCAAACGTACGGCAGCTTTCCCACTGTATATTGCTATAGAACTTTCACAAATGCATTACTATACGTAATTCCCAAACATTCTATGAATTTATAAAAACGTGAAAATGACCACATCTACAGTGGCTTGCGAAAGTATTCACCCCCTTGGCATTTTTCCTATTTTGTTGCCTTACAACATGGAATTAAAATAGATTTTTGGGGGGTTTGTATCATTTGATTTACACAACATGCCTACCACTTTGAAGATGCAAAATATTTTTATTGTGAAACAAACAAATAAGACAAAAAAACTGAAAACTTGAGCATGCATAACTATTCACCCCCCCAAAGTCAATACTTTGTAGAGCCACCTTTTGCAGCAAATTACAACTACAAGTCTCTTGGGGTATGTCTCTATAAGCTTGGTACATCTAGCCACTGGGATTTTTGCCCATTCTGCAAGCTCTGCTGGGGTACAGCAATCTTTAAGTCATACCACCAATTCTCAATTGGATTGAGGTCTGGGATTTGGCCATTCCAAGACATTTAAATGTTTCCCCTTAAACCACTCGAGCGTTGCTTTAGCAGTATGCTTAGGGTCATTGTCCTGCTGGAAGGTGAATCTCTGTCCTAGTCTCAAATCGCTGGAAGACTGAAACAGGTTTCCCTCAAGAATTTCCCTGTATTTAGCGCCACCAATCATTCCTTCAATTCTGACCAGTTTACCAGTCCAGCCTATAGGCAAAATAGGCAAAATCCGACCATGTAAATGTGGAGGCAATTATTTGAAAAAGACTTCATAGGCGGCTCGTGAGTTTCAAGTTTGGGGAAGCTTACAATTTATCCTCCCGTTCTGCATGCCAATTATGATTTTAATTTGTGCATTTTCGTGGAACAGTTTAATTTCAATAATAACGTTTTTGTTTCGCAAAATTATTGTCACGTGGTTATTCATAAAAATCTGGATTAAAATGATATAAATCTAAAAGTTGAAACTCAACTAATGCGAGATCACTAGCCTCTGCCATATGGACACACTGATATGCCGTGATCCATTGGCAGCTAAAGAAATGAGGGCATGGATCTCATAGCCTATAGGCCAATGCAGCAGTAGGCCTATAATTTCCATTGCTCTTTCACACCGAGGATTGGTGATTATCGAGGGGGAGATTGTTGTTAAGATTTTACTGTGAGGAAGGAACTATAGTTTTAATGTATTATCATTCGCAATGGATGTTAAAAAAAACACTATGCTTGCTCAGGCGCACACGCTCCCTCAACATTGGCGCACACGCTCCCTCAACATTATCAGGACAGAGAAACCAGATACATCCTCATTGCTTACATGGAGCACTCCAAACAAGACAATGGAAAAATTGACAAATCTTGTAAATTATGGTTATGAAATAAACCAAAACTTGTTTCTCACAATTGTAGCAGGTTGTGAACTCTGAAAACCACGTTTCCACTCCGAGAATGGGAACTGTAAATAACTGTAATTAATACATGCATTAACCAATTATTTATATATACACTAGATGACTGACAGGGGGCGCTGTTTTGAAGCCACGGCGCCACCATCTTGGCACTCCCTCACCATTGTAAAAAAAACTTTGGAAGCTCGGGAAATGCATTTATTAATGTCTACATTTATTTTATTACAGACACCTAAATGCGTACTTTTAAATGATATTATGTGACCTAATGTAAACATGAAACATTTAAAAATATATAGAAACTGTTTCCTTGAAGTATAATTACTGTCCCCACTACAACAGAGAAATCCTTAGACATGTAATTCTGTACTTTAAACATTTAATTGAAATACTGTAGAATTCCATTCATTCCTATGGAGGACTGCTTTTCTGAGGTGTGCCAATATAGCCGACCGGTGGCGTCAATCCTCTCATTGGCCAATACATTGCATCAGCAATCCAGGGATTATATACATCATTGGCATGAACAGAAATGAATGTAACCAGATGACGGGGATTAACGATATATTTACTATTGGTGACATATGTAATGGGGAATTGATTAAAAAAAAATCTAATGGCAAACAATTCACACAATGAAACAATGAATGCTCAAGAATTGATGGGAGACAGCTGAGTCCTTCTGGAGAGAGACTCGCCTATATCTTCGCCACACACGAAGCGCACGTCATCAGAGTGCGCACGTCATCAGAGTGCGCTTCTGAACACTGTATGCTGGAAAAACTCGGTTTGTTATTTTTAACTAAAACATAACCAATCTTTGTTAATCATAAATACCGAACGTGTTTTTGCATGGATTCCGCATCGCGGTTAACTTTTACCAGCTAGGACCACTCTCTCTTGTCCCGGAATCTCGCTCCACGGTGGATGGAAAGTGTTTTTTCTCTCTGGAAAAGTTCGGCAAAAAGCTGGCTTTAGGCTAAAAACAAACTGCTAACTGCTAGCCTCCGGGCCCAAACCCACCTGTCTCTCATGGCTTCGCTCGCCCCTGGATGTACCACCTGCCAGTACCTGAGCCAGAGAGTCGCTGAGCTGGAGGGGAGAGTATCTGTCTTGCGCCAGATCAAGGAGGACGAAGAACTCCTGGACTCCATGGTTATACAAACCACCTCCAAAATCGACGACGTCACCTGCCCCTGGCTCGGCACCTCCACTTCTGGGGAGCCTGTAACTGTGAAACTCCATTCGGTTCCCTTAAATGAGCCATGGCCCAGACTAGGAGCTAAACCGAAGGGCCTGGTCTGTTCCACCCCTTCTACTCCGCCTCAGGATGCCTGGATTGCTGTCCGGGGAGGAAAGCACTCCAGGAAACGGAATCCATCAAATGTTTCGGAGGTGCTACAATTGGGGAGGAGATTCAAGGTCCTGGAAGACCTGGAAGTGCATTCCAATCATACTGTACAGGGTCCCTCCGCTTCATCTCTACTGCTGCCATCTCACTCTCAGGTGGAAGTGCCCAAGCACACTCATCTGCGCTCCTTGCCTGCCACTAGGTCGTCAGTCTCAGCTGCTAGCCCCCCTCAACCTGCTAGGAGGCAGATCACCCGGGAGAGGCCCCGTCATTTACCCAATAAACCCATCTGTAGTCCTTCCGTTCTCGTGGTGGGTTCATCCATGGTCCGAAACGTTTCAATCCGGAAAGCTGAGACCTTCTGCTACCCTGGCGCTAGGATCTCTGACCTAGATTCCATGCTACCGCTACTTATTAGCAAGCACTCCGCCGCTTCAACTGTCATTGTCCATGTTGGGTCAAATGACATTAAACTCCAGCAGTCAGAGAAATTGAGAGACGATTTTAAAACATTGATAAATACGCTGCTGGAATCTGGGAAGCAGTGTGTTGTTTCCGGTCCATTTCCATCCCCACGCTACACGGATATGGTTTTTAGTCGTATACGCCAATTACACACCTGGCTTAAGGGATACTGCTGCACGATGAGAATTCCTTTTGTGGATAACTTTGCAGCTTTTACAGACCGACCAGGTCTATTTCTTCGGGACAATTTACATCTTAACAGGTATGGCTCCAGCATCCTCTCCACCAACATGTCTCTTACTCTTGCCTCATGTAGAGCCTTTGATACCTGACGTTGTGTATTCTCGGGGGTTGACTTTTGGGATTGTACGCTCCCCTATCAGACTATGTTCAATGCTCCTCTCCCAGTTTCATTAATTAGTTCCTCAATTGCAAATATGGAACAAACTACAGTTAACAACCCTTCTGCAATTCCTAGTTTATTGTCCAATCACCGTATTGCGAATACTACTCACATGCAGAGAGGTATTGTTAGTAGTAATCTTGTCCCCATAAAATTGAGCTCTGTCAATAGCTCGAAAATGGTTTATTGCTCATCTAGTGCAGCTTCAGGTGCTACCTTGGATACTCCATCTGATATGAATTCCCGTAGCAATGGTATTGGAATAATTCATTTGAATGCTAGAAGCCTGATCCAAAAGTTGGACTTTATTGAAATTTTGGTCTCACAATCAAATGTTGACGTTCTGATTGTATCTGAATCGTGGCTGTGTGATTCTGTGCCAGATTCAGATGTTCAGTTGATTGGATACAATATTTATAGAACTGATAGAGTTGGTAGAGGTGGTGGTATTGCGATTTATGTTAAATGCTGCTTAAATGTTTCTGTGTCCATATCAACCTCTGTCTCAAAGCAATATGAATGTCTAGTTTTAAACGTGGTACTTGGTAATAATGCTCATTTAACTCTAGCAGGGGTATATCGCCCCCCCTCAGCTCCTCCTTGTACTCTATGCAAATTATCTGATATACTGTCGAATTATGCAAACTCTGAATTACTGATTTTGGGAGATTTTAACCTGGATTGGCTCTCACCAGTATCCGATAAATTAAAAGGCATTTGTACTGAGCTAAATCTAACTCAGCTGATAACTAAACCAACCCGTCCCAACTTTAAGAACCCAGTAAAATCCACTCTACTAGACATTATTCTAACAAATACCCCCCATAAATACACAGCCAGTGGGGTTTTTGCAAATGATATCAGTGACCACTGCCCTATTGCTTGTATTAGAGATACCAGGCTGAAACACTCTGATCCCTGTATAATCTCTAAGAGAAATTATAAACATTTCTCACAGCAAGCTTTTATCCTTGACTTATATCACTCTGAGCTTTTATCCACTTGCTGCTTTCTGGACCCGGTTTTAGCCCTTGCTTTTTTCTCTTCTATTGTTACCTCTATGTCTGATAAACATGCCCCGCTTAAGAATCACAGAGTAAGAAACCGAACCAGTTCTTGGTTCTCTCCTGAATTGTCAGGTCTTTTCCTGCAAAAGAATCGGGCCTGGGCCTTGGCGAGGAAAACAGGTACTCCAGCTGATTGGCTGTTTTTTAGGCAATTGAGAAATAAATGTACTGCAGCTGTCAAAAAGGCAAAATCAAATTACTTCCTTAATGCTATGACAGATTCTGCAGGAGATCCTGCAAAATTCTGGAAAACCGTTAATTCACTGAAACGGGGGAATTCTGCTGTTTCTCTTCCTAAACAAATTACCTCAGACTTCTGTATTCTAACTGAAAAAAATGATATTTGTGATGCTTTTAATAAGCATTTCATCTCTGCTGGTTTTTTATTTGAAAGGAAAAGTGGACTTTGTGGTACTGGCCAGTTAGTTGATTTTTCGTCTTGCTTTTCAACCGTTACTCTGAAAAATGGTAACCCTGTTTTTAGTTTCCAGAAAATAACTGAAGCAGAGGTTCTAATTGCCCTGTGTGCCATTGATACTAAGAAATCCTTAGGCGCTGACAATTTAGACCCGTACTTACTTAAGTGTGCTGCACCTATTTTTGCTGGTCCAGTAACACACATTTTTAATCTAACATTAAGCACAGGAAATATCCCTAAGGTGTGGAAAGCAGCTTTTGTTCTGCCATTACATAAGGGAGGTGACGGTAGTGATTTGGATAACTATCGACCCATCTCTAGGCTCCCTTGTCTGGTAAAGATTCTAGAATCTATAGTCAACAAACAGTTACAATCTTTTCTTTCTGCTAACAGTATTCTTAGTACCAATCAATCTGGTTTTAGATCTAAACACAGTACCACATCGGCCACTATGCTTGTTGTAAATGATATTGCAAATGCCTTAGACGATAGAAAGCACTGTGCTGCGTTGTTTGTAGATTTGTCAAAAGCTTTTGACACTGTAGACCATGCTATCCTTTTGAGTAAGCTGTCATCTATAGGACTGGGCACTGATGCCTGCCGATGGTTTTATGACTATCTTAAAGATAGAACTCAAGCCGTCATGGTCGATGGGGTCAAGTCTGACCCCTTACAGTTACTTAAAGGGGTCCCTCAGGGTTCAATAATTGGCCCACTATTGTTCTCACTTTATATAAACAACATTGGTGATGATGTCAGATATTGTAAATTCCATTTATATGCAGATGACACAGTTATGTACTCTATTGCTCCAACAGCGGACCAAGCTTTAATGCAGTTGGAGTCTGATTTTAGGATACTACAGGGGTCTCTTTTACAGCTTAAACTTGTTTTAAACGCTAAGAAAACAAATGTCATGTTTTTTTCTAGGTCTAAACTCCCAGTTAGAAACACGTTTGTAATCACTAGCTTGGATGGTACTCAAATCAATAAGGTCTCTGCATATAAATACTTAGGGGTATGGTTAGATGATAGGCTTTCTTTTAAAAAACATGTTACTGAATTGGGAAAAAAGCTCAAATTCAAGATAGGATTCCTTTACAGAAACAGGGCTTGTCTGTCCTCTGTAAATAGGAAAAAAATTGTGCAGGCTACTTTTATGTCCGTTTTAGATTATGGTGATATTATCTATATGCATGCATCGGCAAACACATTAAAACCACTGGATGCTATTTACCATTGTGCACTCAGGTTTATCACGGGTGATAGTTACAGAACTCATCACTGTATCCTATATCAACATGTGGGTTGGGTCTCTCTATCTGTGAGGCGAGAGCAACATGCTCTCTTGTTTATTTATAAAGCACTTCTTTTAAAACTACCTCCATATATATCATCATTAATTTCCACAAGATGTACTAATTTTAAAACCAGATCACAGATGTGGATTACATTAGAGACTCCTGCGGTCTCCACAGAGTTGGGTAGGACTGCCTTCAGTTCCTTTGCACCTTATTTATGGAACAAACTGCAGATCCAACTTAAGTTAGACACTCTGGTGTCCCTTGCCCATTTTAAAATGTTTATGGAGGATCAATATGATGTTGTCTGTGATTGTTTCTGTTGAATTGTGTATGTTTTGAAATGTTCTTGTCTGTATGTCTAAAACTGTACATGTCAACATGTTTACACAGGGCACAGCCGTAAAAGAGATCTAGGTCTCAGTCTGTTTTCCCTGTTAAAATAAAGATTTATACACCACCTCCCCTTCTTGTCTCAAGTTTAAATTATACTCAAGACACATTCTCTTCACACATATTTTAGATGCTTTTCACTGACAGCCCTAACTCAATAATCAGTTAGGCCTATTGCCATGCACACTGCCCAAACGGCGGGCTTCCCAAATAGGCATAGGCCTACGAGCTTGTGATTTTAAGCAATCCACATCTATTTTTTAAAAGAAGCTAAGGACCGTGGATTCCTCTGTAGCTAAGTCATGGTTTCTGGTGAAGTATAAGAGTTATGCCATTTCTCTCATGTTCTACTGTTTTTCATATCAACTTTATTTTATTGTCCAGAAGCCAAAGGCACAATCCTAGTCATATTAGCAACCTATCCTGGTTGTTGCATCTTTGGATTCCCCCTTTTTCTAAGTTTCAAACAGAAATGTTCATCTCTGTCACATATGGAACCGCTATCAGGTGTGCTGTTTAAAATTATGTTTTGCCAGATGTGCTGTTTAGAATGGGGATTTCCCGCAAATTGCATTTTGGCAAATGTTTGAAAATAACATTTTATTGGCTGCTTCATTACATGAGTTGATGTTCTGTTAAGATGCATTACCATCATCTAAATGTGATTTCTGACATTCTGAGCACCATGGGTATGCACCCAATGGATTTGGGTCCGGTAAATTTTTCAAATGACCGGTAAATTTGAATCTTTCCGGTCACGTTGTCCGGCACCAAGGAAGCCCTGACACACACACACACACACACACACACACACACACACACACACACACACACACACACACACACACACACACACACACACACACACACACACACACACACACACACACACAGGATAGGAGAAACATTGGGATGCTGCCCTTTGTGTTACAGGAATACATTTTCCTCAAGTCAACATTATGGAGAGAGAGAAAGGGAGGGAGAAAGATGGAGGGAGAGAGAACATGGGAGGAGAGGATGCAACTTTCCTTTCATTGTTCACCCTCCCTTTCTCTGACTGGCTGTCAACCTCAGTTTCAAGCTTCACACCCAATCCTCTCTCTTCTGTGAAAGGTGTTAGTCCTTCAATCCAAGCAGAGAAAACATTTCCCCTGGTGTGACTTGTTTTCATTGTGCAGCCATGACAACAGCTTTCCCAATACATAAAAAATCATTAAACTGGGAAAGCACTCCTGTATGTGTGTCTGTCAGACCAGAGTTCAAACAAGTTTATTTGATTAGTTGTTATTTAAATACTTATTTTCTGCGCATTTGAGTATTTTCAAATACCTTATTTCAAAAACTCCTGGGACCTGGTTTCAATACAGGAGTATTTATTTGAATTTCAAAATACTCTGTATATTTGTGTATTTTCAAATGCATGCCAATATTCAAATACTTTCAAATAACAAATATCTGAATATCAACTTCAAAATGTATGTGTAAATAATTTAAATAATTTAAATAGTATTTGAACCCAGGTCTGGTGTGTGTGTGTGCGCGTGTGTGTAGGAAGAGGATAAGAAGGGTCGTTTGCCTACCTGTGTGGACTCTGACCTGGGCTGGGAGTGATGTCACAAGCCCCCCTCACCCCCACCCCTCCCTTCATGTATATCCTTCAGGAGCGGTCCTCACTGGTCTTCACCGTACACCGGACCTGAAGGAGAGGGAAGGGAAATAGGCTGTTCAATTTCTGCAAAGAACTACAAGGTTACAAAGATTTGTTCTTCCTGCGAAAATGCTGTGTGTGTGTGTGTGTGTGTGTGTGTGCCACGAGACATTAGTTGTTAGCCCACTGAGCTAAAGCCTCAGGTATTAGCTCTGGAAGGTCACATTAGTCTTCAAGTTTACTCATCACATGAGCATAGTCCAGAGAGCCACCTCTATTACAAGTGCATTCTGCAGGAATATGCAAATATGTCTGTCTGTAGCACCCTTTCATCCAAGTGAAACGCTACAGTGAAATCCTCAAAGAAATGAATCACGTTAAACAAGAGTCAAGTCTCTATCTGTGACTTTAAACAGTGTAACTCTAAGCTGTGTGCGTGTGGGTAGATTTCCGTTAGGAAAATGTGGAGCTAGAAAACTTGACTGGGGAAGATTCTAACTTACTGGACATTTGAGAAATTTACCGGACCCATATGCAGTGGGTGCATAGCCTATTAGGGCGTCTACCCAGAATGACAGAAATCACATTTAGATTATGGGAAGGCATCTTAACAGAACATGCAACTCATGTAATGAAGCAGCCAATAAAACATAATTTTCAATGAATAGCTCTGTTTGAAACTTAGAAAGAGGGGGAATCTAAAGATGCAACAAACAGGATGTTTTTATTTAACTAGGCAAGTCAAGTTAAGTTCACAAGTTAAGAACAAATTCTTATTTTCAATGACAGCCTAGGAACAGTGGGTTAACTGCCTTGTGCAGGGGCAGAACAACAGATTTGTACCTTGGGGATTTGAACTTGCAACCTTTTGGTTACTAGTCCAACGCTCTAACCACTAGGCTATGCTGACGCCGCACTGCCAGGTTGCTAATATGACTAGGATTGTGCCTTTGGCTTCTGGACAATTAAAAAAAGTTGATATAAAAACAATAGAACAGGAGAGAAATTGCAAAACAGCGTGTCCAATAGGGATGAAAATGGAAATAAATGTGCCAAAATGATATAATTATTCGTTGAGAAAAAAAGTAATAATTCAAAATACATCTCCAGAAAGCATGATGGCCACAGAGGAAACGGGGATCGTTAGCTTCTAAAAAAAGAATCTATGGATTGTTTCAAATCACAAGCTCTATGCCTATTTGGGAAACCCGCAAATTGTGCAGCGAACGGCAATAGGCCTAGCTGATTATTGAACTGCGGCTGTCAGTGAAAAGCATCTCAAATACGTGTGAAGAGAATGTGTCTTGAGTATAATTGAAAATGTTGAGACAAGAAGAAGGGGAGGGGTGTGTGGCGAAGATATAGGCGAGTCTCTCTCCAGAAGGACTCAGCTGTCTCCCATCAATTCTTGAGCATTCATTGTTTCATTGTGTGAATTGTTTGTCCTTTGATTTTTTTAAATAAATTCCCCATTACATATGTCACCAGCAGTAAATGTACCGTTAATCCCCGTCATTTGGTTACATACATTTCTTTTAATGCATATATTAATCACAGTCATTTTCCGTTCTCATTCTCGGAGTGGAAACGTTGTTTGCAAACTTCACAACCTGCTACACTTGTGAGAAACAAATCTCGTAACCATAATTTACAAGATTTGTACGTTTTTTCATTGTCTTTTGTTTGGAGTGCTCCATGTGAGCATGTGTCTGGTTTCTCTGTGTTGATAATGTTGAGGGAGCGCGCACGCATAGAAGTACCTGGCCTCCTGTGCGGAAATGTAGGAACGTGTTGTTTTAACATCCATTGTGAATGATAATACAGTGCATTCGGAAAGTATTCTGACCCCTTCACTTTTCCACATGTTGTTACATTACAGCCTTATTCTAAAATTGATTGAATTTAAAAAAAATCCTCATCAATCTACACACAATACCCCATAATGATGAAGCGAAAACAGGTTTTTAGAAATGTTTGCAAATGTATAAAAATAAAAAACAGAAATACCTCATTTACATAAGTATTCAGACCATGCTATGAGACTCAATATTGAGCTCAGGGGCATCCTGTTCCCACTGATAATTGTATTTTTTATTTAACTAGGCAAGTCAGTTAAGAACAAATTCTTATTTACAACGAAGGCCTACCTCTGCCAAACGCTAACCCGGATGACGATAGGCCAATTGTGCGCCGCCCTATGGGACTCCTAATCACAGCCGGTTGTGATACAGCCTGGTATCGAACCAGGGTCTGTGGTGATGCCTCTTACCTTGAGATGCAGTGCCTTAGACCGCTGCACCACTCGGGAACCCCTTGAGTTGTTTCTACAACTTGACTGGAGTCCGCATGTGGTAAATTCAATTGATTGGACATGATTTGGAAAGGTACACACCTGTCTATATAAGGTCCCACAGTTGACAGCGCATGTCAGATCAAAAACTAAGCCATGAGGTCGAAGGAATTGTCCGTAGAGCTCAGAGACAGGATTATGTCTGCAGCATTAAAGGTCCCCAAGAACACAGTGGCCTCCATCATTCTTAAATGGAAGACGTTCCTAGAGCTTACTGCCCGGCCAAACTGAGAAATCGGGGGAGAAGGTCCTTGGTCAGGGAGGTGACCAAGAACCCGATGGTCACTCTGACAGAGCTCCAGAGTTCCTCTGTGGAGATGGGAGAACCTTCCAGAAGGACAACCATATATGCAGCACTCCACCAATCAGGCCTTTATAATAGAGTGGCCAGACGGAAGCCACTCCTCAGTAAAAGGCACATGACAGCCGCTTGGAGTATGCCAAAAGGCACCGAAAGACTCTCAGACCTTGAGAAACAAGATTCTCTGGTCTGATGAAACCAAGATTGAACTCTTTGGCCTGAATGCCAAGTGTCATGTCTGGAGGAATCCAGGCACCACTCATCACCTGGCCAATACCATCCCTACGGTGAAGCATGGTGGTGGCAGAATCATGCTGTGGGAATGTTTTTCAGCGGCAGGGACTGTGAGACTAGTCAGGATTGTGGGAAAGATGAACGGAGCAAAGTACAGAGAGATCTTTGATGAAACCTGCTCCAGAGCGCTCAGGACCTCAGACTGGGGAGAAGGTTCACCTTCCAATAGGAGCACGTCCCTTTAGCAGACAGCCAGACAATGCAGGAGTGGCTTTGGGACAAGTCTCTGAATATCCTTGAGCGGCTCAGCCAGAGCCCGGACTTAAACCCGATCAAACATCTCTGGAGAAACCTGAAAATAGCTGTGAAGCGACTCTCTCCATCCAACCTGACAGAGCTTGAGAGGATCTGCAGAAAAGAATGGGAGAAACTCCCCAAATACAGGTGTGCCACACTTGTAGAGTCATACCCAAGAAGGCTTGAGGCTGTAGTCAATGCCAAAGGTGCTTCAACAAAGTACTGAGTAAAGGGTCTGAATAGTTATGTAAATGTTAGATTTCTGTTATTTTTAT
>NC_052310.1:54122600-54187600 GCF_016432855.1 Salvelinus namaycush
TTAAGGACAGAGAGCTGTTTGGCATCTGTGTTGGCTCTAAGATAATGTACCACTTTAACTAAGGCTGTCTCTGTACTGTTGTGGGCACAAAAATCTGATTGGATTTTTTTTTTTAAATACAGTTGATACTTTAAAAGAATTTTGCTATTTGAAAACCAATTTCTCTGGCCCATGTTGCTTCCAACACTTGTGTGAAGTTGGCTAGATGTTCTTTGGGTGGAGAATCATTCTTAATCTTGATACACATGGTAAAATGTTAAGTGTGAAAAACCCAACAGCGTTGCAGTTCTTGACAAAAACCGGTAAGCCTTGCAACTACTATCATAGCCCATTCAAAGGCACTTAAATCTTTTGTCTTGCCCATTCACCTGTGAATGGCACACATACTGTACAAATCCACGTCTCAAGGCTTAAAAATCCTTCTTTAACCGGTCTCCTCCCCTTCATATACACTGATTGAAGTGGATTTGACAACTGACATCAATAAGCGATGTAGGGCTGACCCCATTTAGTCGACTGGTCGATTGCTTGATCAATAGGCTGTTGGTCGACCAAGATTTTGTTAGTCGAGCAGTGGCAAATATATAAATAAAAACAATATGGCACTCGAGACACTTGTCTGATTCACGCCTGTCTGAGTGGACTAATCCATTGAGGAGGCCGCGGGGATGGCACACTAGTATCACCAGTAGTACAATTAGTACAATTCCCACATTTTCTAATCTTCAATGTTTGTTTGGTTACAGTAATTTCTGTTAATGCATTCAATCTATTATTATTATAGTCTTACCGTTGTCATTGCAGGACTGGACACGTTGTTTGCAGAGAGCACAACCTAGGCTACACTTGTGAGAAAAAAGTGTTGGTTTATTTCATTCCATTTATGGGTTGTCAATTTATTCATTGTCTTTTGTTTGGAGCGCTCCTGTCCATCTTGAGTAAGGACACGCACCTGATTACACATAGAACTAGGCCTAGGCTACCTGGCCTGCTCACAGATGTAGGCCTGTAAATGTGCCCATTTGGGGATCTGATACTATTTCTGATTGTCTTAACTCACCATCACTGTGGAGCTTTTCAAAGTAATTAGTTCTTCACCTCAAACAGCAAGAAAACAAAGTCTGTTTTTACATCCATTGAGAACAACAATAGTTCCTCAACGTAGCCTATTTGAAAAATCTTTCCAGCTCTCTCCCTTTCGATTACCACTCAGCATGAAAGGGGAAAAAATGAAATGCTCTGATCCGGTGGAAATGTCATAAAAAAGGCCTACCTGATTACTTCTTATCCCTTGTGCAAATAGCCTACAGCTGTGTCTGTCTGTCCGGAGCTCACTGAAGCAGGAAACTCTGAGGGCCCAGAATAGTTTATATAATGATGCAAGTTTGCTAGCACCAACTTCAGGCTGCACCCAAGTTAATAGTTGATCAACTGTTTCAAGTTCCTTGCAGACAATCCATGCAGAGCCAAAGTGATTTACAGGATATTTATTTTTATCAGGAAACTTTCTACCTGCGGGCTGCAATGTTTGTATTTGTTGGCTTTATGTAGGCTATTTTTATATATTGGCAATGGCAATATAAGTTACTTTAGATTTGTATAATTTTCATTTAGATCGAATTTTGATAAACCACATGACATTGATTTTGAGATATGAAAGCTTTATTATAAATGACAATAAATGTTTCCACGAAAATGTGCATATGAAAATCATAACTGGCATGCAGAGCAGTAGAAATGGTACGATAAATTGGCACTCCAAATGGAAAAGGTTGCCGACCACTGATGTAGCCTATTACTGGCAACTTCAGGAGCTTAATGGCAGAATCTGCGAAGGCTAAATTGATCTCTGGCTTCTTCTTTACAAATGAGTGTCTTAATTTTTAATTGCAGTGCTTAAAGCATCAGGCAAAGTAGCCTACATATAGTTGATTTTATTCAAACATAGGGTGTGTCTATATATGGAAAAATACATGTTTTCAATTTTCAAACAATCGATTGGTTGAAAGAACAGACGACTCACGGTCGACCAAGATTTTTTAAAGTCGGGGACAGCCCTAAAGGGATCATAACTTTCACCTGGATTCACCTGGTCAGTCTATGCCATGGAAATAGCACGTGTTCTTAATGTTTTGTGCACTCAGTTAATATATAACTTCATTCAAAAAATAGACGCTATTTTCAATTGACAGCCAATTTGACATGCTCCTTTGAACTTCACGCATTGGTGCTCATGGGTCCTTTTACATGGAAACGACCATCTCAGAGTAAGAGTTTTAATCTAGGATCAAGTCCCCGCCTGTCTATATGAGCATATTCATTATGATCTAAAAGGCTAAACTAATCCTAGATCAGCACTAAGACGTTTTATGAATACAGGCACTGGTTATATACAGTTGGTTTTCGGAGTTCAAATAACAACAAAATCTAGAAAATTCTATACATTTGCAGTATCTAACATTCCTGGTCTTCCCTACTTTATTACATATACCATCATTTTCACAGTCACAGCAGAAAATCTAGAAAAGTGCTATGAATATAGTAGCAGTTCAACCATACCCCGGTCTCTCCTACTTCTGCACACATTTCCAGTTGTTTACAAGGTAGCTGTGCTTATTATCACAGCATTCCCTGGCCCATATTTTCTTTTTGATTTCATTTTCAATCACTTACACTGTCTTGTCTGAAGCATGAAGGCAACACATGATAACATCTTGTACGATTACAAAGTCAAAATCATTTTCAAAGAGCACCCATTTACACACCGGTAATTTGGTACAATAACATGATTCATTGAAAGGGTACTGTGCGCATGCTACTACTCAAACCATAGGCGTCTTCTACCTGAAGAGTTTGTCATTGAGAGTCATACACATGATTACGCCACCCATGCAACTACCACTGCCCTCCCATCTATTCTTCCTTCCTTCCTTTCTCCCTCCCTCCCTTCCCTCCTGCTCTGTTTGACATGTTGAAGACATTTGAGATAATCGCAGCGATGTCTCTGTGTTTTCCCAGATCGTATCTTCAAAGAGCAGGCGGCTGGTGACTTGTACTTGAAAGGGAAAGGAGTTGTGGAGAGCTCATGTTCAGAGAGGAGGGAAAGAGTTGAGGAATGCTATCACGGTTTGGAGGAGTTGAAAGGCCTGCTCTGGTCTGTTCTGGCTGTTCGACTGTGTGTGTGTGTGTGTGTGTGTGTGTGTGTGTGTGTGTGTGTGTGTGTGTGTGTGTGTGTGTGTGTGTGTGTGTGTGTGTGTGTGTGTGTGTGTGTGTGTGTGTGTGTGTGTGTGTGTGTGTGTGTGTATTTTTGTGCACGACTGGGCAGGTGGGTAAGTGGGTGGAAGGGGGAGGGACTGTCGAACACAAACAAAGGTTGAGTTTCACTGACTGGAAAGTACACACCTGTTCCTCACAGGAGAGAGAAGAGAAAGAGAGAGACAGAGAAATAATTCAGCAAAAATATCCTCATTGTACAACATAAAACACCAAATAATGGATGCAGAGCAGAATTACGCCGATACCTGCTAATGATCAAAATCCAGAAAAGAGCCGCTAAATTCTACAACCACCTAAAAGGAAGCGATTCCCAAACCTTCCATAACAAAGCCATCACATACAGAGAAATGAACCTAGAGAAGAATCCCTTAAGCAAACTGGTCCTGGGGCTCTGTTCACAAACACAAACAGATCCCACAGAGCCCCAGGACAGCAACACAATTAGACCCAACCAAATCATGAGAAAACAAAAAGATAATTACTTGACACATTGGAAAGAATTAACAAAAAAACAGAGCAAACTAGAATGCTATTTGGCCCTAAACAGCGAGTACACCATGGCAGAATACCTGACCACTGTGACTGACCCAAACTTAAGGGAAGCTTTGACTATGTACTGACTCACTGAGCATAGCTTTGCTATTGAGAAAGGCCGCCGTAGGCAGACCTGGCTCTCAAGAGAAGACAGGTTATGTGCACACTGCCTACAAAATGAGGTGGAAACTGAGCTGCACTTCCTCACCTCCTGCCAAATGTATGACCATATTAGAGACACATATTCCCCTCAGATTACACAGATACACAAAGAATTCAAAAACTAACCCAATTTTGATAAACTCCCATATCTACTGGGTGAAATATCACCGTGTGCCATCACAGCAGCAATATTTGTGACCTGTTGCCACAAGAAAAGGGCAACCAGTGAAGAACAAACACCACCGTAAATACAACTCATATTTATGTTTATTTATTTTCCCTTTAGTACTTTAACTATTTGCACATAATATGACATTTGAAATGTCTTTATTCTTTTGGAACTTTTGTGAGTGTAATGTTTACTGTTAATTTTTATTGAGAGAGAAAGGGAGAGAGAAAGACTGAGGGAGAGGGGTAAAACACTCTCACCTGTGAGACCTGATAGAGAAGTAAATCACAGAGCTTATCTCAACAGCACACTCTCCTACACGTCACAGTCATACACACACATGGCCATGTCAGTCAAGAGGCCGTACAGACCACTGCTGGGAGGTAAAGTAACACTTTCTCCTGGAGCTTTTGGAGTCATCAAAGGCTGGCGGTTCTTCAAACCTGTCTGAGCTGTGACCCCCTAAATACACTTTTGACAGACTTTTGACTGACAGGCGTGGATGTGTAGCTATGTGTTCATCCGTCTCAGTCTGTACATACCCTGACCTGCAGAAAACTCTGTAGCAGACGGTAATGGCCTCTACAGATTCCTCCTACACCTACTCATCATCACCAGCAGATAGTCTCAAAAGGTCACACGCATCAGAGCTGTTAAAACAAACAATTCTATATTATAAACATCTCTGTGTGACCTGGAAAAACTAAATACCATTCACCTCACTCACACACACATCCGCACGCGGGCACACACACGCACAAATGCAACCATACACACACGCATATATACATACACATACACACAGTTAATATCATCAGTGACGTCTTCAGAGGGTGAAGGTGGTGAATGTTTCTCCATTGATTCATGATGAGTCATAGTAATGTTCTGACAAGAATTGGAATCAGTAGCTGTACGTTGTGTGTGTGTGTGTGTGTGTGTGTGTGTGTGTGTGTGTGTGTGTGTGTGTGTGTGTGTGTGTGTGTGTGTGTGTGTGTGTGTGTGTGTGTGTGTATGTGTGCGTGTGTGTGGCTAATATCATATAGAGCTGATGAGCAGACACACTCCAGAGATAATGATGAAGAACTGTTCTTCTGAGAAGATAAGAGTGTCATTAGGCTCTCTAGAAGAGAAGAGAGGAGAAGAGAGGAGAGATGAGAGTAGGGGAGGAGGAAAGCAGAGAACACTTGAAACCAAATCACAGCCCATTCCATTCCAATCTTTCTCTGTCTTTATCTCCCCTCTCTGATCAGTGTGTTCCATCAGCCATCACAATGGCAGTGAAATACGGTGCGCCACCCGTGTAGTGTCAACACCACCACCCGTGTATTTACATAATGTATTTCCCCCTGTACATGGTGCCACGGCCTGGCCATGTGATTAGATGCACAGATGAAGATTAATGTGAACTGAGAGGTAACAGTGGTGACTAGGGTTGCAAAGGGTTGGAAACATTCTGGTAAAATTCTGGAAATTTCCTGGAAATTTGCCATGGGAAGTTAAGCCCTGGAATTTGGGGAATTTTGCTAAAATTCATCAAAAGTATTTTCTTTATAACAGTGAACTTTTTTTGTGGGATACACATAAGGCAATTCTAGGTCTTGTGGCATATTTTGGTTAAACTATCCCCAATTCAATGGAATTGCAATCCCCTTGCGTTGTGCATTCTTCCATCACATGTACAGCTGATTCTCAAGATCTTGCACACTAATGAGATGCTATTGAGCCCACATTACTACACTGTCTGATCCAAGGACTACATGCTTTCTGGTAAGTTTTGATTACAATACTGGGTGGGGTAAATATATTTTATATGACATACATGATTTTTTGTTAACTAGTAAATAGTAGCCTACAGCAAAGTGTGTTTAAATCATTTCTAACTTGTTAACAATTTCTACTAGTTAGTTTCTGCTACCAGGTGGGTTTTAGCTTGCTTGAACTTGCTAACTGAGGAGTGTTAACTCACCTGTTTCCATACATGTTTCATTTTAAAACATGTATCTTACAAATGAGTTGTTTAATCTAACTGCTTAACTATTTATCTGTACATTGAATTGTATTTGGTTTATTTTTACTGTTTTGTTTTCAAATCTTTATAGGAAAAAGCCACAGGCACTTTCTGAATTGTGGAGACATTTCACTGCAGCTAATGTAGAAGGAAAAGCTGTGTACATTTGCAAATACTGTGCCAAATTATATGTGAAGAATGCAACAAAGATGCAGAATCCTCTGGCCAAGTGCATAAAGTTCCCTCAGCGCTCACAGCAAGCAACCTCTGACAAAAGTCCCTCTACTTCTATTCGAGGTGAAAATGATGAATCAGACACCTTATCGATGGCAACAGCTCATGGTCCTCCTGGAATCAGAAGTGTTTTTGACTCAATGGAGGAACATAGTCAGAGAAATGCTGATGAATGTCTTGCTCGAGCTGTGTATGCAACTGGTTCACCTCTGATGCTCACAAGCAAGGTGTATTGGCAGAGATTTCTGAATGTTCATCACCCAGCATACACCCCTCCAACCAGACATGCTTTATCTACTCATTTGCTGGATGCAGAGTTCAACAGAGTTCAAGTAAAGGTCAAGCAAATCATAGAAAAAGCAGACTGTATTGCAATCATCTCTGATGTGTGGTCGAATGTTCGTGGGCAAGGAATAATTAACTACATCATCTCCACCCCTCAACCAGTATTCTACAAGAGCACAGACACAAGGTACAACAGACACACAGGTCTCTACATCGCAGATGAGCTGAAGGCAGTCATCAATGACCTTGGACCACAGAAGGTATTTGCACTGGTGACAGACAATGCTGCAAACATGAAAACTTCTTGGTCTACCCTCACATCACACCCATTGGCTGTACTGCTCATGCATTGAATCTGGTCATCAAGGACATCATGGCACTGAAAACAATGGATACACTCCACAAGATAGCCAAGGAAATGGTTAGGTATGTGAAGGGTCATCAAGTTATAGCAGCAATCTACCTCACCAAGCAAAGTGAGAAGAATAAGAGCACCACATTGAAGCTGCCCAGCAACACCAGCTGGGGTGGTGTTGTCATCATGTTTGACAGTCTCCTGGAGGGGAAGGAGTGTCTCCAAGAAATGGCCATATCACAGTCTGCCGATATGGACAGCCCATCAAGAGGATCCAGCAGCCTGAAACTCCTGAAACCTATAGAAGTAGCCATTGAACGGATTGAGGGAGACAATGTCATCCTGTCTGATGTTCAGACTCTGCTTGCAGATGTAAGAGAAGAAATACTGCCCTGCCCACTTCACTGTTGCTCCAAGCAGAGGAAACTGCAATTCTGAAATACATCAAAAAGCGTGAAGACTTCTGCCTGAATCCCATACACACTGCAATGTACATGTTGGACCCCAAGTATGCTGGCAAGAGCATCCTGTCTGATGCAGAGATCAACAGTGTCATCACTACAGTGTCTCGTCACCTTGGCCTGGATGAGGGCAAGGTTATTGGCAGTCTGGCGAAGTACACTTCCAAGCAAGGGCTTTGGGAAGGAGATGCAATATTGCAGTCGTGCCAACATATCTCCTCAGCCACCCGGTGGAAGGGACTTTGAGGATGTGAGGCTCGTTCCCCTGTTGCCTCCATCATCCTCCAAATCCCACCAACATCAGCCGCCTCAGAGCGCAACTGATCCTTGTTTGGGAACACATACACCAAAGCACACAACAGGATGACCAATACAAGGGTTGAAAAATTGGTGGCCATCCAGGCAAATTTGAGGCTTTTTGAGCCTGACAACAGGCCATCCTCAACAAGGTTGGAAAGTGATAGTGAAGATGAGGCCTCAGAGTCTGATGTTCAAGAGGTGGACATTGAGGAGGTCCAGGGAGAAGACATGGACGCCTGAGAGGGAGACAACCGAAGCTTAAGTTTCTAGACTATCATTTTACAGATGTATGTTGAAAACGTTTCTGGGAGATGTGATGGATCATTGGGGATCATTAAATATTCCCTTTCTTTTGTTGTTCAGTGAAATCATCCCATGTGAAGAGTCAACTCATTTAAAGTTCAATTCGTAACTAAATTGTTTTGTTTTTTTCTATTGGAAGGATTTAATAATTTGTAGTTGTGTCTACTTATGATAAGGTAAAAGGTTTATGTTTCTGTCTCCATATGATATAGTAAATATATCCAATGCAAAAGAACATCTACAATTAAATGGTATTAATATTAATTTGCATATATTTATGTTAATTCCCATATATTCCCGTTAATTCACACGGAAAGTTTCCACCTCTGAATATTCCCCATAATGTGCAACCCTAGTGGTGACACAGACACACATGCACGCACGCACGCACGCACGCACGCACGCACGCACGCACGCACGCACGCACACACACACACACACACACACACACACACACACACACACACACACACACACACACACACACACACAGAGGTAACAGTGGTGACACAGAACTAACAGTGGTGATGACACAGAGGCATAAATAAGGAGAGAGACTGGAGGCAACTCGGTTGACCTTTTGAATGGTAATAATGATGACACTGGAGATACAGATACATTCTACTAGGGGTCTGTGTACGTGCCTATGTTAGTGGAGACTGATGGTAATCGAGAGAGAGAGAGAGAGAGAGAGAGAGACAGACAGAGAAACACAGACAGACAGACTGTCACGGCTCTCTTCGTAATGAGGATCGGACCAAAGCGCAGCGTGGTAAGTGTTCATGATCTTTTATTAACCAAAACACTTGAACAAAATAACAATGTGAAGAAACCGAAACAGTTCTGTAAGGTGCATAAACTATACAGAAAACAACTACCCACAAAACACAGGTGGGAAAAAGGCTGCCTAAGTATGATTCCCAATCAGAGACAACGATAGACAGCTGTCCCTGATTGAGAACCATTCCCGGCCAAAACATAGAAACAGAAAACATAGAGATAAAGAAACTAGAATACCCACCCTAGTCACACCCTGGCCTACCCAAAATAGAGAATAAAAGTCTCTCTATGGCCAGGGTGTAACACACACACAGACAGACAAACATAACTTTTGAATTGTCTATATTCTTTTAAACTGTTTGTGAGTAAAATGTTTTGTGTTAATTTTTTATTGTTATTTTTTTCCTGTCTATTTCACTTGCAAATATATGTTTCCCTGGCCAGTAAAGTCCTTTGAATTGAATTGACAGAACGAGAGAGACAGAGTATTTATTTTAGCCAAAGCTACCTCAAATGCTTTTTCTCGCCTCAGCTTTCTTACTACACTCATATTTACATACAACCTTAGCTTTAAGAATACACACATCCTCAGCTGTGAGAACACATACACACTTATGTACAAGCGCATGAACACACACAAACCTTCCTCAGCAAGGTTATTACAGCAACCCTATAGCTGCTTACAGCCTGCTTACACTGACAGTAAAAGTAACTGTATGGCACACTGTGTGTGTGTGTGTGTGTGTGTGTGTGTGTGTGTGTGTGTGTGTGTGTGTGTGTGTGTGTGTGTGTGTGTGTGTGTGTGTGTGTGTGTGTGTGTGTGTGTGTGTGTGTGTGTGTGTGTGGCCGAGCCTGAAAATTACTGATGCCACTCTGCTCTCTGTGTGTGTTACTGCTGATGTTACTGCTGATGTTTTCCTTACGTTATCCTCCCCAGGCAGGCGCTGCCTTTTCAATAACTTTGGCTGATGTTGTACAATTGCACTCCTCAAACTCCCTGCATACATACAGAGCGCGAGGGAGCACTCACGTAAGCAAACGAGCACACACCCTCGCATAAACACACGCTTATGCATACACTCCTCTCTCTGCTGCAGTAGGTTCTCTCTTCTTCTAGCCTCTGCCTCTCGCTTCACTGCTCCGGCTCCTCCTCCTTTCTCCTATTTTCTCCTCCTCCTTTGCCTTCTTCTCCTCTCATTCTGTACCACCCTTCTGTACACCCTAGGGGTCCTAACTCATTATTTACATAGAGGGTAAGCAGTGGGAGTGGTGTGACGATGGCGTGGTGTAAACTACTCCCCTGTTGTCATTAGCGAGAGGCAAACAGAGAGGCTATTACCAGCTCCGCTATCTCTCAGCTCTCATCAGGCCTGGCTAGCTCACACACACACACACACACTAAAACACACACACAAAAACACACACGTAGTAATTGATCCTGTTCAGTGTGCAGTGGCGAAGGAAAAGTGGCCCTTAAGCGATGCCTGTTTGCTGCATTAATTTTTCAGCTCTCGCCGGAGAGACAGAGGAGCTCGGGGAAACTGAGGAGGAGACCAGACCAAACCAGATCAGGGCAGAGCTCACCTACTGCCTATAGCTGTTGCTTTGTGTTTCTGGACCTCCACACGTTCTAATAGGTGGTTTTACAGTGCTCACGTTATGTTTACCAATACCCACATATAATACAGAAGCAGCAAATGTCAGTATATCTGAGAGAACTGAGAACAGATACTCTTGTTTTTGTGACCTTTGAAAAGCCACGGAATCATTCAGTGTTTTGTTGCCCCTAACAACCTAAAATCATTATTAATTTAGGGTTTTCCTCTCCTTTCTGCCATTCTAAATGATATATTTGTTTTCTTGCCGTCTCTCCTCATGCAGTGCTGATGCTAGCTGTGTGTGTGAGTGTGTGTGTTTGTGTGTGTGTGTGTGTATCTTCCCTGGCACTGTCATACTGTGCACAGTCTGTGTTGTGTGATGATAGACAGACAGTGCTCTGGTCTGTGTGGCTCTGGTTGATGACTCATACTGATGATGTCACATGGTGATTCTAAATCTGGTCGATGACTCATACCAATGATGTCATAGCCTGAGGACTGGACAGAAGCATCAGCAGTGGCATCTGCTCTGATGGCAGGGAGAATACTTTCCATAGAAATACAAGGATTATAATATAATTGTATAACTGTATATGCTCCCCTCCATAGAATTACAATGTACAGAGCCTTCAGAAAGTATTCACACATCTTGACTTTTTGCATATTTTGTTGTGTTACAGCCTGAATTTAAAATGGATTAAATAGAGATTTTGTGTCACTGGCCTACACACAATACCCTATAATGTCAAAGTGGAATTATGTTTAAAGAAATTTTGACTAATTAAAAATGAAAATCTGCAATGTCTTGAGTCAGTAATCATTCAACCCCTTTGTTATGGCAAGACTAAATATGTTCACGAGAAAAATGTTGCTTAGCAAGTCACGTAATAAGTTGCATGGACTCCCTCGGTGTGTAGTAATAGTTTTTAACATTATGTTTTAATGACTAACTCATCTCTGTACCCCACATACAGATAATTGTAAGGTCCCTCAGTCGAGCAGTGAATTTCAAACACAGATTCAACCACAAAGACCAGGGAGGTTTTCCAATGCCTCGCAAAGAAGGGCACCTATTGGTAGATGGGTAAAAACAAAAAAAAGCAAACATTGCATATCCCTTTGAACATGGTGAAGTTATCCATTAATTACACTTTGGATGGTGTATCAATAATACAACCAGTCACTACAAAGATACAGGCGTCCTTCCTAACTCACTTGCCGGAGAGGAAGGAAACCACTCAGGGATTTCATCATGATGCCAATAGTGACTTTAAGCTACGGAGTTTAATGGCTGTGATGGGAGAAAACTGAGGATGAATCAACCCCATTGTAGTTACTCCACAATACTAACCTAAATGACAGAGTGAAAAGAAGGAAAGCTGTAGAGAATAAAAGATTCCAAAACATGAATCGTGTTTGAAATAAGGCAGTAAAACTGTAAAACTGCAAATAAATTGGCAAATAAATGAACTATATGTCCTGAATACAAACATTATGTTTGGGGCAAATACAACACAACACTTCACTGAGTACCAGGGCTTGGGAGTTTTTTAGGATACAAGGAAACTGAATAGAGCTAAGCACAGGCAAACACCTATAGGAAAACATGGTTCAGTCTGCTTTCCAACAGACAATTGGAGACAAATGCACCTTTCAGCAGGACAATAACCTAAAACACAGGGCCAAATATACACTGGAGCTGCTTACCGAGACGACATTGAATGTTCCTGAGTGGCCTAGTTAAGGTTTTGACCTAAATCAGCTTGATAATCTATGGCAAGACTTGAAAATGGCTGTCTAACAGTGATTAACAACCAACTTGACACAGTTTGAAGAATTCTTTAAATAATAATAATGTGAAAATATTGTACAATCCAGGTGTGCAAAGACTCACAGCTTTAATCGCTGCCAAAGGTGATTCTAACATGTATTGACACAGGGGGGTGAATACTTACGTAAATTAGATATTTTTATATTACATTTTCAATACATTTGCTAACATTTCTAAAAACATGTTTTCAATATGCCATTATGCGGTATTGGGTGTAGATGAGTGAGAAAAAATATATCTATTCAATATTGAAATTAGGATGTAACACAACAAAATGTGGAATAAGTCAAAGGGTATGAATACTTTCTGAAGGCACTTTATATAGTGGCCTTGAGTTGGTTGATATAGTGTCCTATTTTTGGCCATAAGCTTGTCAAATTGTGTCTAGAGAGATTTAAAAAATATATTAAATATATAAGACCAAAATCAAAACAACATGCTAATAATTCTGCAATCATAACTGGGTAATGTGACAACAGAATGTTGCTGCCAGTTCTAGAACAGCAACTGGCCATTCTTCACCTCAACAACAGACAGTAGGAGTCTTCTAATCTGAAGGATCTAGAACCTCTCCAAACATCAGGAGATGTCTTGTGTTTACCTCTGGCAGGCCTGGAGCACTTAATGGGAAAACACCAGTCTACAGAGATGTTGATTCCCCGACCACACGCAAAGAGAAGAGCTTCATCAGGTCTGTTGTGTGGAAGGAGAGAATATTCTCTCCTCTCTTCCCCTACCCTCTCCTCTCCTCTCCTGACTGACATTAACATCATAGGGACACGGAAGCCCCCGAAGGCTTGTCAGCTCAGCTCACGGAATGCTCACGGAATGCCACAGAGCCAATGCTTCACCGACACGCACACACAACCCTATATGTAAGTACTCCACCACAACATCCAGCCACTCAGGGACCCATCCTGACTGGAGATCTGTGTAATGTGTGACTCGAACGTTCACACAAATCATGCATTGAAAGGAAGACGTCAAAGAAGGATTTTGAGTTAAAATGTGAGATATCCACGCATATCTGGCCCTTAATGTTCAGTGTCTTCATAGACACGATGTACTACCGCTATTAGTGCTGAGCGATTAGTGCTTTTTGAGGTCGGTTCAGTTTTGGTACGATTATGGAAAAATTATCACAGTTTTCGATTTCGGGCAGAAACAAAGTTGGGGACATTGAGGGCCCAATTCCGATTTAGGAAATTCCGCCTTTGGAATTACGACTTAGCTTATGAAGGTGCGTTACGGGCTTTGTAGGTGGGGTTCACTTGCGGGCGCTGAATAAATGTAATTCAACCACTGAAAACCCTTCCCACTTGCTGACCAACAGATTTTCTTATGGAGTTTTCATTCAATAGGGTTTTCAGTACATTTCTCTAAACCCATCTCTTTAACTTTTTAAGGCTAGGGGGCAGTATTCGGAAGTTTGGATGACTGAGGTGCCCAAAGTAAACTGCCTGTTACTCAGGCCCAGAAGCTAGGATATAGTATTGGATAGAAAACACTCTAAAGTTTCTAAAACTGTTAAAATAATGTATGTGAGTATAACAGAACTGATTTGGCAGGCGAAACCCCGAGGACAATCCATCCAAGAAAAAGAACATTTGAGGTCATTGGACTTTTCAATGCTTTTCTATGGGAAAGTCTAATAATTAGGACCTATATTGCAGTTCCTATGGCTTCCACTAGATGTCAACAGTCTTTAGAAATTGTTTCATGCTTGTTTTTTGAAAAATTAAGAAGTATTCGTATTCTTTTGAAGTATCCCTCAGAAGGACTCTAGTCTTTTAGCGCGCGTGAATGAGTGCGCACGTGAATGAGTGCGCGTTCCTCGTTCTTTTTCTCCGGTATTGAACACCGTATATTCCGTCTTTATTTTATCGATTATTTACATATTAGGGTACCTGAGGTTGGATTACAAACGTTGTTTGAATTGTTTGGACGAACTTTACAGGTAACTTTTTAGATTCTTTTGTAGCCATGTTGGGCAAGTTGGAACAGGTGGATTTCTGAATCAAACGCGCCAAATAAACTGACATTTTTGGGATATGAAGAAGGACTTTATCGAACAAAACGACCATTCATTGTGTAACTGGGACCCTTTGGATTGCAAAAGGATGAAGATTTTCAAAGGTAAGTGATTTATTTTCTCGCTATTTTTGAGTTTTGTGACACCTGTGCAGGTTATGAATTCATGTTAATGCAGGAAGTGGGAGAGGCACTGTCCTCAGACGATCAAATGCTATGCTTTCGCCATAAAGCCTATTGTAAATCGAACAAAGCGGTTTGATTACCAAGATTCTAAGCTAAAGAATGGTGTATAACACTTGTATTTTTATGAATGTTTAATATTACTACTTTTGTTTTTTGAATTCCGCGCTCTGCAATTTCACCGAATGTTGTCGAGGTAGGACGCTAGCGTCCCAATGATCCGAAAGAAGTTAAATATTGTGTACCTTTCATTCAAATTTTGTCGACAGACATTGAGAGAGTGGGTTCAGAAAATAAGGATCAATGAAAGAAAGCCATCTAAATATATTCATATTCATCTCTGTTTCAACACCAACTGGTAGATTTAAGAATACTCTGATCATTTTGGCAAATTTTATGTTTAGGAAAGTATGTATGAATCATAACCAAAAACTGTTTTGGACAGCCTTTACACACTAAATATATTGATGAATCAAAAATACAATGGTTAGATTAATTCAGAAAATTGCCACATTCAGTTCTTTAACCCATGGTAATGTTGGAATTAGTGTATATAGAATTATAATAGGGAGAATAATGTACAATAGTAGGCTATACCCTAGTCTATTTCCTGCACTAACCATGGAACTGTGTGATGACACGGCCAAGTATTGCGCCATGCATCGGGTACAAACTGTTACGACTTGGGCTGCGCTCCACTCCATAGAATTAAACCTACATTTATATTATCAACTGTTACTAATGATCCTCAGCAACAACCACATGGCCGTGACGGCGTTTGATGCCAACCAACATGGTAGCCTCGCCTCGAGTTCCTACAAAGCTTTGCAGGTTTCTACTTGTGTTTTTTTTGTGTTTTTCTAAAATGAATCATTGGGTACTCACTGTCCACCTTACCTTTCTGACATTTTGGATACGGCGGAACTATGGTCTAGCCTCTACCGGGTAGCGTGGGAGTCTTACCGGAGAGAAGGAAACGAAGACACCGACGGAAAGGTAGACGTATAGGGGTCTTAGTGAGATTGAGACACCAGGTGACCAGTCCTCCATTACCGAGCATACTACTCGCCAATGTTCAATCATTAGTGAATAAACTTGATGAACTCAGAGCGAAGATCTCTTTCCAGAGGGACATCAGATTCTGCATCATATCCTGTTTTTCTTGTGTTTCCTCTGACATCCAAACGGATTATATACAACCAGCGGGTTTTACAGTATATCGAGCAGATAGGAAGCAGGCACTCTCTGGCAAGAACAAAGGCGGTGGTGTCTGCTTCACGACCCAAAAAATTGATGCAATGGGGAAATACAGGAACTTGCAAGCTTCTGCATGGGATACTTGGTCATCAAATATCGGCATTTTTACTTTCCGAGAGAGTTCTCAAGGATTATCGCCGCGGCTGTGAACATCCTGTCCCAAGCCGATACCAAAAAGGCTCTTCATTGGACCCTGAATAAACTGGATACCGTGTACTCGGAGGCAGCGTTCATTGTCGCGAGTGAATTTAACAGAAGAATTTTAGGTCCATGCTCCCGAATTACAATTAACACATTGACTGTCCAACTCGCAGAAATTCCACTCTTGACCACTAGTACACGCCTATTCGACAAGGGTATAAGGCCCTCTCCCGCCCTCCTTTTGGCAAATCTTACCACAATTCCATTTTGCTCCTCCTCGCCTACAATTAAAAACTCATGAGGGAAGTTCCGGTGAGCAGGTCTGTACAACGCTGGCCTGACCAATCAGAATCCCTGGTCTGACCAATCAGAATCCATGCTACAATACTGTTTTGATCACGTGGACTGGAATATGTTCTGGGGCGCCTCTGGAGATACAGTGCCTTGCAAAAGTATTCACCCTCTTGGCGTTTTTCCTATTATGTTGCATTACAACCTGTAATTTAAATGTATTTTTATTTGGATTTCATGTAATGGACATACACAAAATAGTCCAAATTGGTGAAGTGAAATGAAAAAAATAACGTGTTCCAAAATATAAAAAAATATAAAAAATGGAAAAGTGGTGCATGCATATGTATTCACCCCCTTTGCTATGAAGCCTCTAAATAAGATCTGGGGCAACCAATTACCTTCAGAAGTCACATAATTAGTTAAATAAAGTCCACCTGTGTGCAATCTAAGTGTCACATGATCTGTCACATGATCTCAGTATATATAGACCTGTTCTGAAATGCCCCAGAGTCCTCAACACCCCTAGGCAAGGGGCACCACCAAGCAAGCGGTACTATGAGACCAAGGAGCTCTCCAAACAGGTCAGGGACAAAGTTGTGGAGAAGTACAGATCAGGGTTGGGTTATAAAAAAAATATCTGAAACTTTGAACATCCCATGGAGCACCATTAAATCCATTATTAAAAAATGGAAAGAATAGGGCACCACAACAAACCTGCCAAGAGAGGGCCGCCCACCAAATCTCATGGGTTATAAAAAAAATATCTGAAACTTTGAACATCCCATGGAGCACCATTAAATCCATTATTAAAAAATGGAAAGAATAGGGCACCACAACAAACCTGCCAAGAGAGGGCCGCCCACCCAAACTCATGGACCAGGCAAGGAGGGAATTAATCAGAGAGGCAACAAAGAGACCAAAGATAACCCTGAAGGAGCTGTAAAAGCTCCACAGCGGAGATTGGAGTATCTGTCCATAGGACCGCTTTAAGCTGTACACTCCACAGACCTGGGCTTTACAACAGAGTGGCCAAGCAAACATGTTTGGTGTTCCCTGAAAGGCATGTGGGAGACTCCCCAAACATATGGAAGAAGGTACTATGGTCAGATGAGACTAAAATTGAGCTTTTTGGCCATCAAGGAAAACGCTACGTCTGGCGCAAACCCAACACCTCTCATCACCCAGAGAACCCTATCCCCACAGTGAAGCATGGTGGTGGCAGCATCATGCTGTGGGGATGTTTTTCATCGGCAGGCACTGAGAAACTGGTCAGAATTGAAGGAATGATGGACGGCGCTAAATACAAGGAAATTCTTGAGGGAAACCTGTTTAAGTCTTCCAGAGATTTGAGACTGGGATGGAGGTTCACCTTCCAGCAGGACAATGACCCTAAGCATACTGCTAAAGCAACATTTGAGTGGTTTAAAGGGAAACATTTAAATGTCTTGGAATGGCCTAGTCAAAGCCCAGACCTCAATTCAATTGAGAATCTGTGGTATGACTTAAAGATTGCTGTACAACAGCGGAACCCATCCAACTTGAAGGAGCTGGAGCAGTTGTGCCTTGAAGAATGGGCAAAAATCCCAGTGGCTAGATGTGCCAAACTTATAGAGACATACGCCAAGAGACTTGCAGCTGTAATTGCTGCAAAAGGTGGCTCTACAAAGTATTGACTATGGGGGGGTGAATAGTTATGCACGCTCAAGTTATCAGTTTTTTACTCTTATTTCTTGTTTGTTTCACAATAAAAATATTTTGCCTCTTCAAAGTGGTAGGCATGTTGTGTAAATCAAATGATACAAACCCCCCCCAAAAATATATTTTAATTCCAGGTTGTAAGGCAACAAAATAGGAAAAATGCCAAGGGGGTGAATACTTTCGCAAGCCTCTGTAGTATCAATGAATACGCCGACTCAGCTACCAGTTTCATTAAAAAATGCATAAATTATGTGATACTGATGGTGTCTTTCAAAACTTACCCGAATCAAAAACAGTGGACTAACAGCAGCGGTGTCAGGAAACTGAAGGAGAGAGATGCTGTTTATAAACACGGCATACCTGGGACAATTTATGGTTAACTTCTTATGGCTGGGGGCGCTATTTTCACGTTCGGATGAAAAGCATGCCCAGAGTAAACTGCCTGCTACTCAGGCCCAGAAGCTAAGATATGCATATTATTAGTCGATTTGGATAGAAAACACTCTGACGTTTCTAAAACTGTTTGAATGATGTCTGTGAGTATAACAGAACTCATATGGCAGGCAAAAACCTGAGAAAAAAAATCCCACCAGGAAGTCGGAAATCTGAGGTTTGTAGGTTTTCAAGTCATTGCCTATCCAAGATACAGTGTACAATTGGTCCAATTGCACTTCCTAAGGCTTCCACTAGATGTCAACAGTCTTTAGAACCTTGTTTCAGGCTTCTACTGTGAAGGGGGAGCGAATAAGAGCTGTTTGACTAAGAGGTCTGGCAGAATGCCATGAGCTATGCCATGAGCTAAGTCATGCGTGCGGCCGTGAGAGCGAGCTGCGTTCCTTTTCATTTCTAAAGACAAAAGGAATTCTCCGGTTGGAATATTATTGAAGATTTATGATAAAAACATCCTAAAGATTGATTCTATACATCGTTTGACATGTTTCTACGAACTGTAATGGAACTTTTTGACTTTTCATCTGGACTAAGTGCCTGCGCCTCGTGAATTTGGATTTGTGAACTAAACGCGCAAACAAAAAGGAGGTATTTGGACATAAATTATGGACTTTATCGAACAACACAAACATTTATTGTGGAACTGGGATTCCTGGGAGTGCATTCCGATGAAGATCATCAAAGGTAAGTGAATATTTATAATGCTATTTCTGACTTCTGTTGACTCCACAACATGGCGGGTATCTGTATGGCTTGTTTTGGTGCCTGAGCGCTGTACTCAGATTATCGCATGGTGTGCTTTTTCTGTAAAGCTTTTTTGAAATCTGACACAGCGGTTGCATTAAGCAGAAGTATATCTTTAATTCCATGCATAACACTTGTATTTTCATCAACATTTATGATGAGTATTTCTGTAATTTGATGTGGCTCTGCACTTTCACCGGATGTTTGTTTGAGACAATGCATTTCTGAACATAACGCGCCAATGTAAACTGAGATCTTTGGATATAAATATGAACTTTATCGAACAAAACATACATGTATTGTGTAACATGAAGTCCTATGAGTGCCATCTGATGAAGATCATCAAAGGTTAGTGATTCATTTTATCTCTATTTCTGCTTTTTGTGACTCCTCTCTTTGGCTGGAAAAATGGCTGTGTTTTTCTGTGACTAGGCGCTGACCTAACATAATCGCATGGTATGCTTTCGTCGTAAAGCCTTTTTGAAATCGGACACTGTGGTGGGATTAACAACAAGTTTATCTTTAAAATGGTGTATAATACTTATATTTGAGGAATTTTAATTATGAGGTTTCTGTTGTTTGAAAAAGCGTGCCCAAAGTAAACTGCCTGTTACTCAGGCCCAGAAGCTAGGATATGCATATAATTGGTAGATTTAGATAGAAAACACTCAAAAGTTTCTAAAACTGTTAAAATTATGTCTCTGAGTATAACAGAACTGATGTGTTAGGTGAAACCCCGAGGACAACCCCCCCCCCCCCCCCAAAAGAAAATCAGCTTACCACTATTTTCAATGACTAGTACTATAATTATAAGCCCAAGACCTCCCGAATTGCAGTTCCTAGGGCTTCCACTAGATGTCAACAGTCTTTAGAAAGATTTTCAGGATGGTTTTTGGAAAAATTACCCAGAAATTGTAGTTTTTCTAGGTGGCTCCCATTTTGGCTGTAGTGTTTCCAAGCGCGTGAAGAAAAACGCGTTCTTTCTTATTTATCTCCAGTAATGAACATACTATTCTCCATCTTAAATTTTAGAGTTTATTTGCGTATTTTGATACCTAAGGTTTGATTATAAATGTTGTTTGACTTGTTTGGAAAAGTTTATTAGTAACGTTTGGGATTCATTTTGTATGCATTTTGATGGAGGGAAACTGAGTGGATTATTGACTTGAGTTTTTATGGATATAAAGAAGGACATTATCGAACAAAAGGACCATTTGTGATGTAACTGAGACCTTTTGGAGTGCCAAAAGAAGAAGATCATCAAAGGTAAGGCATTTTTTATATAATTATTTCTGACTTTTGTGTCTGTCACGATCGTTGGAATAATCATCGGACCAAGGTGCAGCGCGATATGGTTTCCACATATTTAATAGAGAAACACACAAAACAAAGAAATAAACGAAACGTGACGACAATGGAGTGCTAACATGCAACTACACATAAACAATATCCCACAAAACACAGGTGGAAAAATGCTACTTAAATATGATCCCCAATTAGAGACAACGATAGCCAGCTGCCTCTAATTGGGAATCATACCAAACACCAACATAGAAAACAAAACTAGAACTCCACATAGAAAATATAAACTAGACTAACCCCCCAGTCATGCCCTGACCTACACCACCATAGAAAATAAGGACTCTATGGTCAGGACGTAACCTGCCTGGTTGAAATATGATTTTCATGTGTTTGTATGCGGGGTGCTGTCCTCAGATAATCGCATGGTTTGCTGTCGCCGTAAAGCCTTTTTGAAATCTGACACAGCGGCTGGATTAACAAGAAGTTAATCTTTATTTTGATGTATAACACATATATTTTCAAGTATGTTAAATATTTGAATTTTGTATTTTTGAATTTCGCACTGCAATTTCACGGGATGTTGGCCAGGTGGGACGCTACCGTCCCATGTACCCGTAAGAAGTTAAAGGTGGTGGAATTATGAGGGAATTAAGTCAAGGTCAGAATATCTGTAGAATATCTGTAGAAACAACTCTGCCACACATTCATTTATTAGATCTTCACCCCGAATGAACAGCAGGTGAATAGCACGCTATTCTCATGCTTAAAGATGCACTATGCAGAAATCGCTCCGCCATTTCTTGGTTGCTAAAATTCTAATAGTTCGCCTAATTTCAGTTTATGTGACAAAACAAGCAAGTATAGTGTAGAAAATTATTGTAAAACGTTGTGAAATATATTTTCCATAACCAAGAATACTGGATTTTCAGCTTTTTGAAGCTGGTGTACAAAACCGAAAGTAAAAGACACAAAAATGAAACATAAAAAACTGGAAGCATAGAAATAGCGCACATATTACGGGAGAAAAATAAATGCAACATACAATAATTTCAATGATTTTATAGAACAGATGCAATTCTTCTTAGATTTGCTTTCAATGAAAATTACTATAACTCAAATTTTTATGTGTATTTTGTCGGGTCACCCACAAGTTACATACTGCAGCTTTAAGTTCACAATACGCATAGAAAGAAAAGTGCATAAAAGGGGAATAACTTTCCATTTACGTGCTCTTAACTCGGGTTGGAATCGGGGCCTAAATGCACTATGCACATTATGTGGGTTGAATGCTGCAGAATAAAAGTTCCATGATGGTAGTGACTGCCCATTACTGTTTTTCCCTTACTAACCATCATTTATTCACATTACTTTACTTGAATAAAATATTTCAGTTGTGTATATTACATTTGTTTTATATGGTGATATTATTGTTTCAGAATCTCATCCCTATAGAGCTGCTGCCTATGCTGTCTGACAAAATCTTCTATTTTCGCAGTTCTTGAAAGTAAATAAGGAATACTTTTATGACTGCTGAATACCAGCTATCAATTAGATCATTTATTTTCAGGGAGAGATCCCTCACGAAGCAATTGCTCTCTATCCATCTCGATTCTCGATCACACGTTCTTCTCTTTTCTCTCCATCTTTGTGCCCACACAGACCGGACAAGTAGACGTGCAATGGATTATGGTCATTGTAGTTGTTTACCACGTTTTCTCAACTACATCGTACAGTTTGGGCTTCATCTGATTTATCTCTCGAGAAACTGCTCATTGAGCTCAGAAAAAAAACAGAACAAAGAAAAAAAAGTTTATTACTCAGAGCTATACATGTTTATTTCATGGTACATTGACAGTATCTGTATAAAGTGCACAGACCGTCTGATACTGACAGCAACACTAACTAACCTGCCCTCCAGTGGAGAATGCCGTGGAAGTGGACATTACAAGGAGGAGATATTGACTACTTTGGGCATTGTGGGTACACTAACCAAGAAACATTGAGAACCACTGGTCTCGAAAAGCAGCCATTGAGTTTACCAGAGGTCAACACCTGCGTTGTGAATACTCTATTCTATTGCGTGTCTCTGTGAATTCACTACAATATGGCAGAGGAAAAGGGCAGCAGAGAGAGAGAGAGACCGAGAGAAAGCGAGAGCGAGAGTGAGAGAGCAGAAAAGAGAGAGGAATAGAGATAGAGACAGCACAGAACTGATCAGGACTGGAGAGTTCAGATGACTCAGACTGGATCAGCATCAACACTTTTCTCAAATAACAAAAAAATGTCAGGGAATAACTGTTGCAGCCAGAGACTCAAACTATTTCAAAATGTGCACTAACCAGTTCCGTCATGGGCAAAATTAAGACTTGTATAAAGCAGATGAAAAAAATCACTGCTAATTCCTTTGACAGATATTATCGACTGGAGATTTCAAAATGGTGACTGGTCTTTCGCGTGCCTGCCACCAGAACACGGAGAGCGTTAAATAATTGATAGCCTCTGAGCTGGGAGATTTTAAACCGCTCTCTCTCTCGCTCTCTCCCTCTCCCGCCTCTCTCTTTCTCTTTCTCTCCTTTTATCAATCATGCATGGGGTTTCCATCGAAAACACTTCAGTCACTCAAGTATCAAATCTCTCTGATACTTGTGAAGGGCCCATCCGTGCACAGTGAAAGATCCCACTTAATTTGAGGGGCAGAAAAACGTTGTCCTCTTTACCCTCTCAGGAAATTAGGATAATGACTGTGATGGCTGAAATTGTGAAGGATTGCATTGCAGGAGTGTAGTAATACCAGACATTAAAGGTGAGGTCGCCTGAGGTGAGTGGTGTGTGAGTGGGGGAATGCTCCATATTTGGATAGCACTGGTATGGGCTACAGCTTCCAAATGAATGAGCAGACATAATCAAATTGCACGCTCTCTCTCCTCTCTTTAACTCACTCTTTCTCTGCACTTCTGCCTCTCTTGATCTCTACCTTTAAAACCCCACAACCCATCTCTCTCCTTCCTCCCCCTCTCTTTCTCTCCCCCCTTTCTTCCGTCTCCCTCCGGAGTTTAAAAGCTGGGCAGCTAGGCCTGTCAAAGTCACTAAGGACACGACACGCATCATCAACATCCACAAAGAGCCATAACTTCCGCTGACAACCTTTAATCAGCCACAAGGTTACCCACTACACACACACACGGACGCATGCACACACGCACACACACAGAGGCAAGCATGCCCTGACGCACACACACACACACACACACACACACATAATAGTGATATTATTTGCAGTAAAGCAAGGAACCTTATGCAAACGGACGATTCGGACCGTAACGCAGTACGTGAATGCCGTTTATTGTCACAAAATAGCCAGCTCCTTGTAGTACGTAGTCCTGCCTACGTTACTCGTGACGAAATAGTTTTATTTCCGCTCAAATATTGTAACGGGATGGAGAATTCCTTGCGCTGTTGTGGGGGCAGTGTTGTGCTGTGTAGGCAATGAAACTAAACCAAACTTGCTTGGGTCCTTGATCTGATCTATAGGCTATGCATCTCAGTGACTGTTCAAGCAATAAACCAAACAACATTTTAGCTTTATAAGAATCCCCCCTGAAAGGTATTTTGTTTAGAAGTAATAACTATGTGATTGTAGCCTATTTTGAAACAGGAAAAACAGCTGCTAGCCATGTGCTTTAATTTTGTTCTGTGAGCAAAAAGTATGACATTCTACTTTTAGCTGATATGGGAGCGAATACATTTAAGCAGTACATCAAACTGGGATAATGTTGTAGGTTACACTGGCAAGTATAATAATATTTGCCAGGGCATATTATTTAATTATAAAACATATTTCACATGGAGTACATGTGGGAAGCTAAAAGGCTAGCTTGCTTGCTGTTTTTAGCCAGGTAGCTAGCAAGCTTCTAGCAGAGTAGCCTACTGTACAGCCAACTGGCAAGCACAAAATGAGGTAATGTAAAACAATCCTAAACTTTCATTAGGCCTACATGTAGCTAGTATTATTCAAATATGCAGTTGGTTTTCTATTAAATTAACTAACAGTGGTAATGTTTCAACGTTTTTCTTATTTGCTTTTACCCACAAATGGGAAGACAACAACAAGAAAATTGTTGCTATTCGGGAGTCTAGGAACACATGGAACAGCCAGGGTATCATGTTACCGAAAGGTGCACGTTGCTCTAAAGAATCTGACTCCACCCAAGCGCACATCGGCATAGCCCTCAGTAGGCCTACATTCCCAACCCAGTGGGTCAGACAGAGTCTGTGTCCCAAAGACACCCTATTCCCTATAGTGTACTACTTTTGACCCATAGTGCACTACTTTGGAACAGAACCCCATAGGGCCCTGGTCAAAAATAATACACTAGGGAATAGGTTTGGGACACAGAGAGATAAATCCCAGCACACATGGCAGGCTGGCTAAATGATATGAGGAATGATAGAGTAGTACTAATCACCCGTCAAGATGGTTTGACAGCCTTCCTTGGGCCAGTAATCTGTGTGTTGGCCGAGCGCCAGGCCAGCAGCCTTCCACTGACTGGCTTTTATTTGATTTTAACCGCAGTCAAGTGACGGGTGGCAGCATGGAGGGAAGGCTGCAGTGGCAGGGAGGGTAGAAGGGGTAAAGAACAAGTTGTTTCTCTCATTCTGTCTTTCTCTCTCTCTTTGCCTTTCTCTCAGTATCTTCCTGTCTCTCCCTCTCTCTGTCCCTCTCCCTCCCTATTTCTTTCTCATTCCCTCTCGCTCACTCTCTGTCTCCCTCTCTAACTCTCTCTCTCTCTGCCTCTCTCCCTCCACCCAACCTTGCCAGCCATCTGTATAAAACAGATTTTCCGGCCTGCTGAGTTTCAGCCACATGGGCCCAGAGAGGACACTCTGAGAGAGAGAGTGAGAGAGAGAGATAGAGAGAGGGGGGAGATGGGAGAGAGAGAAAGAGAGAGAGAGGGGAGCGAGAAATAGAGAGGAGAGAGAGAACCCTGGGTAGAGGAACGGTAGTAGGCCTGACACTTCTGGATACTGTACAGGCTACATCTGAAAAGACATCGCTTTGAATAAAACAGACAGAAACGAAAATGATAAAGAAATGTAGACTAAATAGGCTACGGTATTTAAACAGATCTGACAAGAAACTTGTGTTGAATATATTTCCAGTATTTGTACTTGAAAGGAGTGTTGCGAAGACAATGACAACCCCACAAACAACCATTAGCCCGACGCGAATGGGCGGTAAACACACATAAGATAGGCTGTGAAAGAGTAATCTTTCATGACACACTGTATACACTGGCAGTGTAAGCTGTGGAAATGGATGTACACAGTAAGCCTAGCCTAATATTTGTTCAGTACATGTTATCTGATGAAATGAGAACAGAGAACAGGGCTATAGGGTGCGTCCCAATTGGCACCCTAGTCCCCTATGGGCCCTGGTTGAAAGTAGTGCACTCTAAAGGGAATAGGGTACCATTTAGGATGCACTTATAGCGTTAATGTTCGTAGAGTATTTAGTGACCGTGAATGGCCTCATTGGTCAATTGAGGTGAGGCGTACTAATCTTAACATCTGTGACGCCTTGCATCCACACTGAAAACAGTAGAACATAGATAGGCCTTGGCTTGAAACTATTCTTAAGTAAGGTACTGGATTACACAACAGCAGCATACCTGTATTATTCAAATGTTATAGCATAAGGTTACTTGCGTATCCCCGGTTCTCTGATATCATGAGTGACATATCCCACATTTGAGGGTTCACTAGAACTGCCTACTCGCTTGAAAGTACCAATCAAAAACATCTGTTGGAGACTGACAGGTAGAGTGGCAAATGAGGCGAGATCCTCACTTCCATAAAAGGAGCCACTCTCCCGCCTTCTGGTTTCTCAAGCATGCTTCTCTTCCTCTTGCGAGCAGGGGAATGCGGTGAAATATCTCACTCATGTTATCAGAGAACCGGGGTTCCACAAGTAACCTTAAGTTCTCTTTCAATTATTTGTTTTGAATATCTCACAATTGGGGATATGGCCAACTTCCGTATTGCAGAAAGAAGGAGAAATATTACATCTCCACGCTTTTCAGTGGCTAATAGCTGCTGTGAAAGTATTTTAAGCACAACAGACACGTCCCAGGACAAGAAAAAAGTTTTTTTTTTAAGTGCTCCCATTAGAGATTACACAACAGTTATGGATAAACTGTAACACCGCAAGCTAGCCAAGTTAGCCGAAGTCTTGCAGTGTGGGTTAACCGAGTCTCAATAGCTAGCAGTGACGCCAGCTACCAACATAGACTGAGAAGTAGACATATTCATTTCTACTCAAAACAAAAACCTTCTGGTTAGTACTCAGCCTCTCAACAGGGTCTGAAGACACTCGGCAATGATATCCTTCACCGTTCACTTGTGAGCAGATTAAGCAGGCAATCGGGTAACCAGTTAATATGAGGTGAGATAGAGTAGTGACACTCCTCGTGAGGAGGAGAAGAGAGAATAACAAGAGGGCAGGAGAGTGGCTCCTTTTATGGAAGTGGGGGTCTCGTCTCATTCACCACTCTACCTGTCTGTCTCTAACAGATGCTTTTGATAGGTACTTTCCGAGAGAGTTTGGCGGTCCTAACCAACCCCCCACGTGAGATATTGAAATGAATATTTGAAAGATAATTAGCATGTATGGACTTTTATAATGTCTTGTAGTTATTGTAGGCTTTTAATATGTTATGTATCTCTATGTACATGTATCAACATTTCAACTGACTCAAAATGCATTATAACAGCAACAGTAAAATATTACAATATTATTCAGTTCCTCCACTCTGGCCTCTTGGGAAACGAGCGTATGCAAGCAGCTTCAATATTGATACCTGTTAGTTGTAGTGTAAATGTAATCTATATACAGTACCTTTCTCATCATCATACAGCCGTTGTAGGGTTGACATAGGGTCCGCTACTTTTCTCCTCACCACAGAACCGCCCTCATAGGGTTGGCGTTGGGCATCCGGCCAACTAAACGCCACAGCCGCTTCACAACTCAATTAGCATTTCGCTAGATAACAAACACTGCTAGAGGCAACTACCATACATCTAATCTCTATCTCATTTCCATCATTTCCATGATGCTAATTAAACAAATATTACAGGCTGTGACTGAAATGGCACCTGATTCCATATACACTAAGTGTACAAAACATTAAGGACACCTTCATAATATTGAGTTGCACTACGCCCCCCCCCCCCCCCTTTTGCCCTCAGAACAGGCTCAATTCGTCGGGTCATGGACTCTACAAGGTGTCGAAAGCGTTCCCTAGGGATGCTAACCCACGGTGACTCCAATGCTTCCGACAGTTGTGTCAAGTTGGCTGGATGTCCTTTGGGTGGTGGACCATTCTTGATACACACTGGAAACTGTTGAGCGTGAAAAACCCAGCAGCTTTGCAGTTCTTGACACAAACCGGTGCGCCTAGCACCTACTACCATACCCCGTTCAAAGGCACTTAAATATGTTGTCTTGCCCATTCACCCTCTGAATGGCACACATACACAATCAATGTCTCAATTTTCTCAAGGCTTCAAAATCCTTCTTTAACCTGTCTCCTCCCCTTCAACTACACTGATTGAAGTGGATTTGACAAGTTTTATCAATAAGGGATCATAGGTTTGGCCGGCTGGGATTTCCTTGTCCCATCACTCTCTAGTGACTCCTTGTGGCAGGCGGGGCCTGCAAAATTACTTCGGTCGCCAGCTGGACTGTGTTTCCTCTGACACATTGGTGCGGCTGGTTTATGGGTTAAGCGAGCAGTGTGTCAAGATTCATTGCGGCTTGGCAAGGTCGTGTTTCAGAGGACGCATGGCTCTCGACCTTTGCCTCTACCAAGTCCGTAGCGGAGTTGCAGCGATGGGACAAGACTGTAACTACCAATTGGATATCACGTAATTGGGGAGAGAAACAAAAGTAGGCCTAGAAATGACGACTCCTCATTGTCAAGACTGAGTCAAGACCGAATAAAAATGCATCCGAGATGGAGACACTCAATGTGGTCTGGAGACCAGACTGGAGTACTACAACACTCAATGTGGTCTGGAGACCAGACTGGAGTACTACAACACTACATTAATCCATTCAGAATTGTTGAGTCAAGAGATGTGAGTATCATGACATTAACTAAACATAATGAAGACGTTCATTTTGAGAGGGAAAGGAGTTACCGACATAGACTGACCAGGTGAATCCAGGTGAAATCTATGATCCCTTATTGATGTCACTTGTTAAATCCACAATCAGTGTAGATGAAGGGGAGGAGACAGATTAAAGAAGGATTTTGAAGCCTTGTGACAATTGAGACATGGAATGTGTATGTGTGCAATTCAGAGGGCGAATGGGCAAGACAAAATATTTAAGTGCCTTTGAACGGGGTATGGTAGTAGGTGCCAGAAGCACCGGTTTGAGTGTGTCAAGAACTGTAACACTGCACGGTTTTTCACGCTCAACAGTTTCCCGCGTGTATCAGCAATGGTCCACCACCCAAAGGACATCCAGCCAACTTGACACAACTGTCGGAAGCATTAGGTGTCAACGTTGGCCAGCATCCCTGTAGAAAGCTTTAAAGTGTTATTAACTGTTTGATTACTTTTATCTAGGTTCCTCTATTGACTCATAGAAGATTAGATACAGTACATAAATCCATTATGAAATGCTGAATCAAGAGGTGTGAGTATCAAAACGTCCCTTCTGGGTTTTGAATTATAATAAACTTTTAGATCTTTCTGATCAGAAACACACATCAAAGCCAAACACATATTTTACAAGGATATTCCCATGCTTTAGATCAGTGGTCACTAGCCTTTTCTGAGTCAAGATCACTTTTGCAGTCAAAAAGCAAGCTGAGATCTACTGCTCAGATTATTATTATTTTTACATTATCCTCACACTAACAGTTTTGTAGGAATGAGGTTTGGGCAGTAGGCCTAATACATTATCACAGCATATTGGCTATATAATTGGCCTGCCAATATTGTTAATCAGACCATATTATATTTCAAAACTCGAGCTATGATAACAAAATAGATCAGTTGGTTTAGCACTTGTGAGGCACTGGACTGATGGTACCTGCATCTGATGGTCAACGAGGTCAAATCACAACGTCAGTGATCTTCAGGTCGAAAAGTCGGAGCTCTAGAGTTTCCGACTTGGAATTCCGAGTTGGATGACCGTTCAAAACTATTTTTCCCAACCGCCTCTCACGATCCCTGCTCTCTCCTTCCTTTCCTCTGGTGAGACTGACCAGAGAGAAGGGACACTGTCTTCCACCTGATGGTGAAACTCGAGTCGCACCGCATCTGCCTCATGCACAAATTCATGTTGTTCCTATGACCAGAGAAAGTGAAATATTCCTTAAAATCGACACGACGAGCTGCTAATAATAATACAACGCAGGGCTTTCGATACTTGGCTACTCATTCATTGCAGCTGCAGCCTGAGCGGAATTACGGACAAGAGCGTTTTGTAATAGTGTTGAATAAAAACAGTGACCGTGCTGAATATAAACTTAAACATGAACTCACTCATAAAAACAGCAACTCTGCTGTATTCGTTGACAGTCTCTCTGTGGTCATGGTTTTAAAAGTTATTCAATCTTATGTAGACTAGTAGACTATTTAACTTGGCTGTGGCCAGGGTCATGGAAGCTCTGCAGCCACAGTGATTTGAGCTATCCGATTGGGCGGCGCAGTAGGTGCACTCGATTTAGTCACAGATTTTCCAGTAGGCGGAGTTTGTATCATGGAAATACTGTGCTTACCCGGTGCACAGGACTTTTGAATCAAGTGCACCTACCGGAAATAGCTCAACGCGATTTTTAAAAAAGGTGCGCAAGCCTTTATCGTTCCTTGGCTTTTCTACAGAAATATTTGGTGATCGACTAAGAATGCCTTAAAGATCAACCGGTTGGCGACCACTGCTTTAGATGTACCGCTTTGGATCGTTAATCAAACGTATTAAACAATAGCAATATTAAATCAGTTGGTGGTTGATAAGCAAACTTTATGCTAAAGGTGTAGCTCTAGGCAAACCTAGTGAGCAAACTTTATGCTAAAACAATTCATGCTTCGTAGCTTTATTTCATGTTTTGTGTTGTGAACTGTTAGCTTACTTTGACTTCCACCATTAAAACGTAGTTTTCATGACTAATAACTGCATTATACAACTATATAGTGAAAGGCCTACATCCCTTTGCAACAGGGAGTCCAAGGGCTTTAGGTAACAGGCTGTCAGTATATATTGAGTTGGATTAATTTTTAGGATATACTAGTATAAAAGGGTTGTATGTTAGTCCCATCCCTCCACAATATAATACACACCAACACAATAATTCAATAATGATAATTCAACACCTGAAAACTATATTTTTTTACTGTAGGAGGATGAGCAAGGCCCTCAACCCCAAATATACACCTCGCTCCAGGAGTTACCTCAGTGACACATTCATTCCTACCTGGTATGGTGTAGAAAAGGCCAATGTGATCACTGAGCTGAAGGACGTGCCAAAGCTGGCCATCACATCAGACGGGTGGACCAGCCTCTTTCAGGACCACTATCTCACTGTTACAGTGCACTACACAAGCCAGGGCAGTGTAAAACAGAAGGTCCTCCACACCAGGGAAGTGTAAAACAGAAGGTCATCCACACCAGGGCAGTGTAAAACAGAAGGTCTTCCACACCAGGGCAGTGTAAAACAGAAGGTCTTCCACACCAAGGCAGTGTAAAACAGAAGGTCCTCCACACCAGGGCAGTGTAAAACAGAAGGTCCTCCACACCAGGGCAGTGTAAAACAGAAGGTCCTCCACACCAGGGCAGTGTAAAACAGAAGGTCTTCCACACCAGGGCAGTGTAAAACAGAAGGTCCTCCACACCAAGGCAGTGTAAAACAGAAGGTCCTCCACACCAGGGCAGTGTAAAACAGAAGGTCCTCCACACCAGGGCAGTGTAAAACAGAAGGTCTTCCACACCAGGGCAGTGTAAAACAGAAGGTCCTCCACACCAAGGCAGTGTAAAACAGAAGGTCCTCCACACCAGGGCAGTGTAAAACAGAAGGTCCTCCACACCAGGGCAGTGTACAAATGGCAAACTGGTGAAGTAGTGGCAGAGGAGATCTCAGACATTCTGGAAGAGTTTGAGATAGAGCCGAGCAAGATTGTAGCTGTGAATGTTGATAATGCTGTCAATATGGATGTTGCCATCAAGAGGCTACACATCCTAAAAATAGGATGCTTTGCGCACACATTGAATCTGGCAGCGCAGAAAATCTACAAAATGACTTACACTGATGAATGGGCAGCCTGAATCAGAGCAGTGGCCGTGTGTTTCAAGAGATCCTCGATGTCCAAAACAGTCTTGAAGGAAAAGCAGCAGCTCCTTGGTAAGAAAGCCAGTTCAATCTATTAAAGTATTATTTTGAAATTCCCACATTTAACAATTTAATTCAATATTCAAGTGTGCGGTATGTTGCTTTTTGTTGTTGTTTCAGGCCTTCCGCAACACTCACTCATCCTTGATGTCAAGACCAGATGGAACTCTATCTAATGATAGAGAGATTCATGGAGCAGTTTCCAGCGATCCAAGCAGCAGCCTTGGACCCACGACTGTGAAAAGCAATGACCAAGGACAACCTGGACTGTCTGAAGGACGAAGACTTCCATAAGGCTGAGGAGTTTGTCCAGCTCATGAGAATATTTTATACATCCACACTGTGTGTGTCATGTGAATAGAATACCACCTGTGGACAGATCATACCCATCCTCCACAAACTGGAAGAGCACTTCACTGTGAACATGAAGATACAACGTTTGTGGCAACCATCAAAGAGAAGGTGTGGGAGAACCTCTCTGAGCGCTATCAGGATGAGGACATTCAAGCCTTCCTGCATGAGGCCACAGCAATGGACCCCAGATTTAAAGGGAGGCCGGTGAGTGACGCCACCTGGGACAGGCTGAGGAAGGCAACTGAAGGCAACTGAAGGCAACTGAAGGCAATGTGACCTGAGCAACACCAGGGCTGTCAGAGGAGCCGGAGCAGACAGACACAGAGCACCAGCAACAGGAGGAGGAGTCTGAAGGAGAAGCAGAGGAAATGGAAGAGACAGTCCCTCCATTGAACAAAACAAGGAGTGGTTGACGGTTGACGATCCAACAGGACACCTCGTCCCTCACCCTCAGCGAGTGTGTTGACCTAGAGGTCGAGCTCTACAAAGGCCTGCCTCCCATCCCCATGGCTGAAGATCCTGTGATGTGGTGGTGGGAGAAGAGAGCTACTCTGCCCCTCACAAACATTGCAACAAGCTACCTCTGTGCTCATGCCTCCTCCACCCCTAGCGAGAGGGTATTTTCAACTGCAGGGAACACAATAAGCCAGGAGAGGTCCAGACTTCTGCCAGAGAAGGCAAATATGTTAATCTTTCTCCAGAAGAACTGCTAAGAACTGTTAGTCCTTTTGCAACCTACCTGCATGCCCCACCCGTGTTGCTCTATACCACTGTATTTTCTTTTGCAGGAAAATATTGTTTATTTCATTTGATTTACATTTCAGAAAATAAAGCAATGTTAATTCTGTTCTTAATTTGTTTTGTTTTTTCCGTAAAAAATAACAAAAAGAACCGATAAGAATACCATTAAAGTACCGGATCGATAAGGGGTATCGGTAAGAGTAGTAAAACCGTTCAAATCTTAACGATACCCATCCCTATATATATAATACAATGCATTGGCCTGTAGTTTCATAATGCTTTGACTAAAAAGGAATTTGGTGAAGCAGTTCTCTTTCACATTACAAGGTTATGTGAGGTGTCAGAATTGGCAGAGAGGTGCTGTCTGCATTCTAACTTACACCCACCTCTTCTTACCACAATCTGCCAACAGTCATTAAATACTCTTCCTATTTTATTCAAATGTTTCACTTTGTAACAACACCGGTATGGCCTCTGGCTTACTATAATGTAACTGTCAAATCAAAGGCTTTTCTCCTTTTCCTATATCTAATGCAGATATTTTTTGTGATAATGTTATGAAATGGTGTAAAACTGTCAGTTCAATGTGTTTAATATACACTGGTGAATCTAAAAAAGAGACCCTTCAGGAGTTATCAAAGATGGGCCACAATCAGTCGTCAGTCACGCAGCAGGCAGTCAGTCAGGCAGTCACTCAGACAGACTGACTAACAGATAGTGTGACTTCCTACACATAACACACACTCCTGCCTACAGACAACAAGCAAATAAAGTTGGTTTGTGCTGTGACTATTGCCCATTTGAATGAAGGTACAATGCAAATACTCAGGGAAGAATGGTTCATACTGTACATTCTGCTTGTTCCAGTACAAGGTAATGGGTTGCTACCAATATTTTCTTGTACTGACAGGTCTCTACTGTGTCTGAACTAGCTGATGCTACTCAGAGAGATCACTCCACATAGACAATAATTTAACATTTGAAATGTCTACATTCTTTTTAAACTTTTGTAATATGAGTGTAATGTTTACAGACGATTTCCCTTTTGTTTATTGTCTACTCCATTTGCTTTGGCAATGTAAACATATGTTTCTCATGCCAATAAAGCCCTTTGAAATGAATTGAATTGAAACTGATATCTGGTACTGCTCTGCCATCAGCAGCTTCAGGTATTTGGCATGCCGCCCAGGGCTTGGATTGCATTGCCAGCTATTACATTGCTTGCTATTGGGGGAGGGGGGGATGGACCGTCCTGGGGCGTTCAAATGAACGTCCAGGCCTTCCGGGTCTGCTCTATCAGGTACTGTACAGATGGCGTTAAAGAGCTAATTGCAAAGTCATTGGGACCTTGAGACCTGAACCCGGACATCCACATCCATCAACAGTCGATGGACAGAGGTATACACTATCTAGAACCTTCTTGCGGATCTGGTAGGACCAATAACCATGTCTCTGTGCCCATTTCGCAACACAGTTTTTTGTTTCTCCTGCGGTAGCTAGCTTGCATGCCAATCATGTCTAACTAAAGTTACTGGCGAGCTCATCATGCTTGTGACATTATGCTAGCTAGCTATCCCCAGTTCAATCATTTGTTTTCAAATGTGGGCTTGTCGCGTTTTCCCTGTGCTTGTGTCACCGATGCACTCTTAAACTGGCTGCGTGCTGCCACCCAGGCAGTGGCAGTGCTGGCAACACTAGCTGCAGTAACCCATGGAGAGGGGGACACACTCGGACATTCAGAGAGGGGGTATATTATTGTGGCCCTGGCGGCACAAAATCAAAGTCGGACTGCATGGAGATGCGTGGGGACATGGTCATGACGGGTGGCCGTATTGTGGGTGTTTCAGGAATAAGGTGTACATTTGACCTCCATTATCTAGGATGTGACAATGGTAAATAAATCTCTCAATTTTTGCTCATTTTTTGTGCGGTCTTGCAGGCCTTCTCATGCAGCTGCAACTGCAAGTGCATTTGTAAATCATGACCCATCTTGAGTTGGGCTCTGGGATGGTGCAATTGTTGAGAAAGTGAGCTTATGGTTGTGTGGGGGTAAGGGCTGAGTGTGTGTGGGTGTATGTGTGTATCCCACAACTGTTGCGAAGGAAGAAGTAAAAGATGTTAGGGACAATAGAGGATGATCCACAGATATATATAATACAAATCGAGGTGAGGGCAATGGAAATGCATATGGCAATTGATCTTCTTCAATTCGGTAAATGGCACTGTATGCTCTTTTCAAAGAATGGATCCCAGTCGGTTCAGGGCTATGGGATACAGGGGGTCGAGGGTGGTCTGCCGGGCATTGGGATGACAAGCCATCTCGAGATGAGGCCTTTTAGCGGGTGGAATAGTAGGGACCAATTGGAGGTTTACTTAGTAGAAATGCAAATATCATGGTACAACTATATAGACACTCAATCATTATGTTACTTTTTAATAGTACGTTTACAAAAATATATTCTGATTAAAAGAATGAAAGGTGTGTCTCATTATGGTAAGTGGTGAAATAAGTATAGCCAGTTACAATTGTAATGGCTTAGCAGATAATAAGAAAAGACGATCAGTATTTACCTGGCTAAAAGAGAAGGATTATAATATCTATTGTTTACAGGAAACCCATTCAACAGTTTTAGATGAAGTTTTGTGGAAAAAGAACTGGGGGGGCAAAATATATTTCTCCCATGGGCAAAGAAATTCAAAAGGGGTGATGGTTTTAATTAACAATAATTTTGATCCAAATGTGCAAATTGTCCAAACAGATCCTCAAGGTAGATGGATTATTTTAAATATGTTATTGGACAATAAACAAATATGGCTTGTTAACCTATACGGTCCGAATAATGATGATCCAAGCTTCTTTGAAAATATATATAAGAATTTATCAACTCTACAAGCAACACTAGACTCTATTATTATAGTGGGAGATTTTAATACGGTCTTAAATACCTCTATAGACCGGAAAGGAAATCACACTACAAACTATCACCCTCAGGCACTTAAGGAAATCATGAATGTCATGGATATATTGGAATTAGTGGATATATGGAGACTTAAATACCCTGATTTAGTGAGATATACATGGCGGAGGCTGAATCAAGCTAGTCGTCTTGACTACTTTCTTATACCATTCTCTCTGGCACCAAAAGTTAAAAAAGTGTTGATAGGGGACAGAATGCGGTCGGATCATCACATAATTGGCATATATATTTCTCTTACAGAATTTCCACGTGGGCGAGGATATTGGAAATTTAATCAAAGTCTACTAGATGATAAATTGTTTAGAACTAGGACAGAAGATTTTATAACTGACTTTTTCAGACATAACATAGGTACAGCAGATCCCCTTATTGTATGGGACACTTTTAAGTGTGCCTTTAGAGGCCATGCAATTCAGTACTCATCTATAAAACAAAGGGAATTTAGATCAAAAGAGTCCATATTAACAAAGGAAATTGAAGGACTAACAGTACAGTTAGATAGCAATAAAAACGGTACCATAGAGGCACAGAATAAGTTAGAGGAAAAACAAAAAGAAATGGAGGAACTTATTCAAGAAAGATCCAGTGTAATATATTATAAAAATAAAGCGAACTGGATGGAATATGGGGAAAAATGCACCAAATTCTTTTTCAATCTTCAATATAGAAATGCTACCAAAAAAAATGTATTAAAACTTGTTACAAATGATGGAGTCACGCATGATTCACCAAATGATATTTTGAAAGAGGAAGTAAAGTACTTTAAGAATATGTTTTCGTTTCAGGCTCCTCCATCTCCACTAACTGAAACTAATTGTATGGATTTTTTTCCTATTAATAATGTAAAATTAACATCTGTACAGAAAGACTCATGTGAAGGCCAAATTACAGAGGAGGAACTGCTTGATGCAATTGGGGCCTTTAAGGATGGGAAAACTCCAGGGCTGGATGGCATACCAGTGGAAGTATACAAAACTTTTTTTGATATACTCAAAGGGCCATTATTAGCTTGTTTTAACCACTCCTATATAAATGGTAGATTATCAGACACGCAACAAGAAGGTCTGATATCGTTATTACTGAAACAGGACCCAAGTGGTATATATAAAGATCCAGTCCAATTAAAAAATTGGAGACCTCTTACACTTCAGTGTTGTGATGCAAAAATCCTAGCAAAATGCTTGGCGCATAGAATAAAAAAAGTTTTGTCAGATATTATTCATCCTAATCAGACAGGTTTTTTACATGGACGATACATTGGAGATAATATAAGGCAAGTACTGGAAACAATAGAACACTATGAAATATCGGGGACACCAGGTCTGGTTTTCATAGCTGATTTTGAAAAGGCTTTTGATAAAGTACGACTGGAGTTTATATATAAATGCCTAGAATATTTCAATTTTGGGGAATCTCTTATAAAATGGGTTAAAATTATGTATAGTAACCCTAGGTGTAAAATAGTAAATAATGGCTACATCTCAGAAAATGTTAAACTATCTAGAGGAGTAAAAACAAGGTTGTCCACTATCGGCATATCTATTTATTATTGCCATCGAAATGTTAGCTGTTAAAATTAGATCAAACATTAATATTAATGGATTAGAAATCCGTGGCTTAAAAACCAAGGTGTCATTATACGCTGATGATTCATGTTTTCTTTTAAAACCACAACTAGAATCGCTCCACGGCCTCATAGAGGATCTAGATACCTTTGCTATCCTCTCTGGATTAAAACCAAATTATGATAAATGTACCATATTACGTATTGGATCACTAAAAAATACACATTTTATATTGCCATGTAGTTTACCAATCAAATGGTCTGACGGAGATGTGGACATACTCGGTATAAAAATCCCAAAAGAAAGAAATGATCTCACTCCAATAAATTTTTATAGAAAGTTAGCAAAAATAGATAAGATCTTGCTACCATGGAAAGGAAAATACTTGTCTATTTGTGGAAAAATCACCCTGATTAACTCTTTAGTCATATCACAGTTTACCTATTTGCTTATGGTTTTGCCTACACCTAGTGACCTGCTTTTTAAATTATATGAACAAAAAATATTCCATTTTATTTGGAACGGCAAGCCAGATAAAATTAAAAGGGCCTATTTATATAACGAATATGAATTCGGAGGGCAGAAATTATTAAATATTAAAGCATTAGACCTCTCACTAAAGGCATCAGTCATACAAAAGTTATACTTAAATCCAAACTGGTTCTCTAGTAAATTGGTACGAATGTCTCATCCTATGTTCAAGAAGGGCCTTTTTCCCTTTATTCAGATTACACCTGCTCACTTTCGGTTGTTTGAAAAGGAAATAATCTCCAAAATATCCTTATTTTTTAAACAAGCCTTAGAAAGTTGGTTGCAATTTCAGTTTAATCCACCTGAAAGGACGGAACAAATAGTACAACAAATATTGTGGTTAAATTCAAATATAGTAATTGATAAAAAAACTGTATTTATCGAAGAAATGTTTAAAAAAGGTATAATTTTTGTGAATGATATCATAAATAGGACTGGTGGAGTTATGTCACACATGCAGCTAACACAGACATATGGAAATGTCTGCTCTACCCAAAATTACAACCAATTAATTGCAGCATTACCACAAAAATGGAAGAGGCAAGTAGAAGGGGAAAAAAGTAAGGAACTTGTATGTCGGCCCTGTATTAAAGAACATAAATGGTTAAAGAAAAGTGTGATAAATAAAAACATATACCAATTTCATTTAAGGACCAAAAAACTGACAGCTGTGCCATATAAATTGCAAAATAGTTGGGAAGAGATTTTCGATGTACCCATTCCATGGCACAAGGTTTATGAATTGATACGCAAAACAACGCCGGATTCAAAACTTCGAATTTTTCAATTTAAATTACTGTACAAAATTCTTGCAACTAATAGAATGTTATATATATGGGGTATACAATCTTCCCAGCTCTGCAGATTCTGTTGTGAGGAGGCAGAGTCATTAGATCATTTATTTTGGTATTGTCCATATGTAGCTCGTTTTTGGTCACAGGTCCAGGAATGGCTGAAGAATTGCAACATTTGCCTAGAACTAACGCTACAGATAGCAATACTGGGGGATTTGAAAAGCCATAGTCAATCAATCAATAATATAATAATTATTTTAGCAAAAATGTTTATTTTTAATTTACAATCTGTAGAAGCTATGAGAATAGGAAGGTTCAAATCTTTTGTGAAGCATCACAGCACAGTTGAAAAATATATGGCAAATAAAAATCCGAAATGGATGATGTTGGAAGATAGATGGGAAGGGTTGAGTGGAACTGAAGGGTGGGACTAATAACAAGATAAACAATGTAGGGCATACGGGATCTGTGAAATGTGTATAGGTGCGGAGCTTCTGTGAAATAGCGCAGTTACAAGTGGAAATAAAATTGGATGGACAACAGAAATAGAGGAAGGACTAAGAACAAACAAGAGAGAACTATTATAAAGTAGACTGTGTCTGTAAAATAGGTATAAGATGTATAAATTGAAGGTAAAAGCAGAAGTGTTTATTAGTTTACTCCAATTGGGGGAGCGGTGGTAGGGTTGCGGGGAATAATAATAAAGGTATATTCTTTAAAAAAGTATGTATGTCTATATAGGTATGTGTATGTATATATGTGTATATGTATGCATGCGTGTATGGATATATATATTTACCCCAAAAAATATGGGGGATTGGAAATGATGCAGACAATTACATTGGAAGCAACATTCTTTCCGCAATATTAAGCTGATCCACCCCTAAAAAAATAAAAAAATAAAATAAAATAAAATAAAAAATAAAAAAAACTGGCTGCGTGCTGCTCGTTTTAGAAATATAACTTTTGGTATTCAAATCAGTCGCAGCATGTAATACTTATTTTTCTCAAAAAGATGGCTGTCAAAATGATTGGCACCCCTAAAGATTCTTATTTTTTTTTTTAAATCTAACAAAATTAAATTAACATTCTACTTTTTTAAATTTAATCTCATGGCTTTCTGTTGCATGCAAAATCAATTTTTCATCCATCACCATGGGGAAAGGCAATTCATCTTACAATGAAAAGAGACAAATGGTTGTTGAACTTCATAAAATCAGGCAATGGGTACAAAACAATAGCTAAAAAACGAAATAGTCTACCACAGAACTATTAGGGATATCATTAAGTTTAAAACCACTGGAAAAGTGGTAAACTTGCCAGGTAGAGGATGCATGTGTAAAGAAAAGGCAAAGGGCCACAGTTGGAAAATTACAGAACTCGGTCGCATCTTGGGGTCACCAAGTCTCTTAACCTACAATTAGATGCGAAATGAGATCTTTGATGTTATGGGGCTATTTTGCTTCCACTGGTCCTGGGGCCCTTGTTATGGTCAATAGCATCATTAACTTTACACAGCACCAATACATTTTATCCAAAAACATGGTTGCCCTGCCAGGTGGCTGAAACTTGGCCGCAAGTGGATCTTCCAGCAAGACAATAACCCCAAGCACACATCAAATCCACAAATAATGAATTAATAAATAATACTGCACCCCCTTATAGACTTTTCCAAATAAAACTCTCAGAAGACAAATCTTGCAAGAGGTGTTATTTCAATGCTATTGGAAATTAGCCTATCGCTCTCTGGAGTGCCCAACTGTGTCAGATGTATGGAACATTTTCCTACCCCTCCCTTTTCTAACACGGAACCCAAACCGGCTGCGCGCATGCGCCATCGTGCATGCATGTATTTTGTCCCCCTACACCAAACGCAATTACTACACGCAGGTTAAAATATCAAAACAAACTCTGAACCAATTATATTACTTTGGGGACAGGTCGAAAAGCATTAAACATTTATGGCAATTTAGCTAGCTAGCTTGCACTTGCTAGCTAATTTGTCCTATTTAGCTAGCTTGCTGTTGCTAGCTAATTTGTCCTGGGATACGCGACGCGAGCAGTGTAGTCAGCCTGTAAGGCTCCCCAAATGTCCTGGCCTACTCCTATTTGGAGATACTTCAGCTATCTGTCTAAGCTCCGAAAGGTTATATAAAATAATGGCTGCGCTTACTGCAGCAAATAAGGCCATTTTGAAAGCATAATTTGATCAGGAGGCTCCCTTGAACACTCTGTGTATCTACTACTATATGGACATCTTAACCCTTGAGAGGTCCACTGCAATAATCCACAGAGCTAAAGCCACTAAAATATCCACCTGGTCCTCAGCCATCTCCTTCATAAAATCCAAAATAAGGAGAGTATTCAGCTTTTGACCATATTATATGCTGAATTTTCTCCATCTAATCCCTAGTTTGAGATATGATTTTGATTAGCCACAATATAAACCCATGATTCTGGCTGCAGTATTTGTAGGGTTTTTTTGTTTTTTTTGTGTGTTATTGTCCTGTGTGTGGCTTGGTATGTCTGTATGTACGCTGTCACTGTTTTATTATTACTCAAAAAAACTATTACAAAAAAAGAATCCACAAAGAAATGGTTAATTGGCAACAACAACAAAAATACATTTTGCAATGACCATCTCAGTCTCCAGACATGAAACACTGCAGTTTTAATTGAAGAGGGCATTCCATAAGGATATCAAGCATCTGGAAGGATTCTGTATGGAGGAATGGTCTAAGATCCCTCCCAATGTGTTCTCCAACAAATACAAATATATTTTTTAGGGCTCAGTGCTGTTATCCTCACAAGGTGATGGACTGAAAGGTGTTGAAAACAGGGGTGTCAATCATGTTGACCCAAACCTTTTTGAGATAAAAAAACAAAATGTCTTTCTCTGAGCAGTTTCCCCTTTTTTCTGAGCATATAATATAGCTCAGTATACAGTACTTTTTGCTAATCTTTATCAAGGGTGGCAATCATTTCAGACACCACTGTATCGCTCTGCTGTGTGTCTGAACTAGCTGATGCTACTCTGCTTGACCGCAGTGCTTCCAGCTTCAGAGCCTCAGATCAGAGCAAGGACAGTGTATTACTGATGTCTACCATCCACAAACAATGCTGTTGGCACCAGAGGAGAGGTCGGAGCGGGGTGAGAGAGAGAGAGAGGGGGGGGGGGAATGGCAGAGAAGACAATAGGAAGATAGAGACGGGAGGGGAGAAAGGATAGTGCTAGGAAGACTGCATGCAAGAGGGAGAGGGAGAACAGAGAGAGAGAGAGAGAGAGTGAGAAAGATAGAGAGATAGAGAGAGAGAGATAGAGGGGATGATGTTGATCAAACAGCACACTATGCCATGCAAGCTTCATCATTGTGTAGGACGTAATGTTCTCTGTCATGATCCCGTCCGGCTGAAGCCTGTTTGGCCAGAAAGTGAAACAGAGTTTAGATAATCCTCAAGCACTGACTGCTGGCTTTCACCTCAGTTGACCCACCGACACAGAGGGAAGACCAAGGGTCCTGGTAAAAAATAGTGCACTACAAAGGGAATAGGGTGCCATTTCAGACAACCTTATTTTGTACATAGTCCGGGTGAAAACGACTCAATTGAGCATAGCAACACAAGCAAGATAAAATCACAAAAACAAAAAGCTTCATAAACTGTAGTGCACATGTCCAAACATTGACTGAATTACTCTACTCCCTCTTTTATGAAGAAAGCAGGAGAGAAGAGAAGAGTAAAGAAAAATAAAAGCTATAGCTAATAATAACCTTGCAGCCGTATGGGCAGAATCAAACAACATGACCATTGCCATCATCATGGTACAAAGGAAACGTACAGCAGCTTTTTCCTCTGGAATCCAATAGAAAGGCTTTTAGGCTTCATAATGATTTACAAAGTGACCCGTCAAACAGATTTACACTGACAGTCTGACAGGAGCACAACACCAATACAATTAGCATCCATGTGGTACAACCACCATTTTTTCCTCCCTCTTCTACCCCTCCTCCCTGTCTTTCTCTCTCCTCCTCTTCTTCCTCCTCCTTCACCTCCAGTTCCTCCCTCTCTACCCCCTTCCTTCATCGCCCTACCACTTATTGTCTATCTTTCCCCTCCCTTTGTCTCTCCCTCGTCTCTTCCAACTTCTCTTCTTTCTATTGCTCCTCCTCAGCAAAGGGAAATACCTTGGCTCCCCTCCTCCTTTCAATCATGTTCTTCCCTCTCCTCCCGCCTTCAAGAGCTGGCTGAAGAATGGGCCTGGCTCTATAGAAGCAGGCTGGCAACACGCCTATTCAATTCCCTCTCTCTCAACACAACACGCCTTCAAACGAGGGAAACGAGATAGATAGTTTACCCCTGATAAGGAACCTGATAAGAAACCAGCGGCGGAACAGCATTGGTCACATGGAGAGTTAAAAAAAGATAAACAGTGTTGGCATTTTAATGGATTTCTTTTTAGTTTATCAGATGCAAGGTGTGTGTATGAGTTATGGGCAGTTATTAGTGCCTATGTCATACATTATATTGCATTTTCCATATCTTATAAGAGTGTTTCCCCTGTATTCACCATTGAAATCATGATGTAGAGGTGCCTCTACGCCATCTCAAGGGAGGGGTTCAGTATGAAATACACTCCATTCTAGACGTGCTGGGTGGTACCACTTCAAGGCTTACTATAAAAGCAGGTGACAGTGTGCCTTATTTGGTATTGGTCTTGGTAAGTGGAGTGTGACACTGACAATATATTTTGAATGATGCTTCCTTGACTACACTACAAAATTCAAAAGGCAGTAAGGCACATTTCCACATATGACCAAATTCAATGTTTTTGCTTACCGTTTCATACAAATCTATGTGCTTTTACAAAGAAGAAGAATAAAACATAGGCTATGAGGATTATATGTTTATATTCGTAGCTACATCCATCATAACAAGAAATAGATGACAATGGTGTTCATGTCAATTGGATGTATTTTTTATTATCTGTTACAATTGGTTGGTGGCACAGTCTGCTAAAACAATTGACTCATAGTTCAAAGGTTGTGAGGTCTAATCCCACATGGAGCAGATGTGTTATCTCTAAAATCCTTTATTTACAATATTCATACCCTGCCCACACACTTCTAATTCTGAAAAGTGAAACCATAACTGTGAGCAATGTTCCCTCAACTGTTTTTGGGTACTGAGCAAATGTAATCTCTGCTGAGCGCAAACTTGAACGTTGTGTAAATTCTGTGCAACTTCCAGTGTTTACTGTGAACACTAAGGCTGTACTCGCTTGAAGTTACAGTTTCAGATAGTGGTCAAGTAGGCTACTGTGGCTATTTGATCATAATGTAGGCCTACCAGAGTGGCCTTTCATCAAAAACAATGGGGAAAATGTATCCCATAACATTTTACCATGGAAATAGCTGTTCTATCATTCAGCCTACAGTAGCAGCCAATGTGTGGTGTTCAATGTAGGCCTACATTCCATTATATATATTTTTTTAAACATGCAGGGCTTAGCATTAAGCTGTTTCTTCACTTGTCCTTATGACAAAGAGGTGACTTAAAATGTTGTTGTGTTGTTTGATGCAAGAAACAACTTTACAAAATAAAATGCATTATTGTTCCCATACCATTATTACAGAGAATCTGTCACGATCGTCGTAAGAAGCGGACCAAAGCGCAGCGTGGTTTGAATACATTCTTCTATATTTAATGAAGAACACTTAAACAAAACCAACAAAACAAATAAGACGAACGTGACCGTATATAAACACAGTGCTAACATGCAACATAACATAGACAATCACCCACAACCCACAATGACAACAGGCTACCTAAATATGGTTCCCAATCAGAGGCAACGACTAACACCTGCCTCTGATTGAGAACCATATCAGGCCAAACACAGAAACAGACAAACTAGACATACGACATAGAATGCCCACTCAGATCACACCCTGACCAAACAAAACATATAAACATACAAAGCAAACTATGGTCAGGGCATGACAGAATCAGACAAATTATGTGCTCTCTGCCTATTGGCTACTTAGCTTATTCAAGCCTGTCTCAAAATACAACACTGCCCCTTTAAGACAAAAAAAGCTATTTACCTGACTCGCTTTTCAAAGATGTCTAGAAATGTACACGTTTGTGCTCTTGTAGAAAGCAATCACTCCCCATTGCTGAATACAAATTATCTATAACTGGGCTAATAGCTCACAAACTAGCAAAGGATATGAACAAATGTGCCCATGTGGCTACATGTAGCTCTCACTTTGATCTTAAATCAAGCGCATCTACTCACGACCGCTCATGCTGCAAACACAGTCCAGTTCAAAGTGAATGGCACAGATCCATATGTGGCAATAGTCTATTTGCATAGAGGCCTACTGCAGCTCTGATTGGTTATGGCACACAGGTCTGTGTAGAGTACGGGCTACGTTGTGAGTGTCAATGCAATAGAATCCTACTCCAATGCCTACAACAAAATCTCTTGCATAGTTAGTTTTGCAAACTAAGTCTTGCATAGTTCGTTTTGTTTCGGTATGTTGGATTAAAAGTGGCTAATATTGCATTGATTCGATCATAAATCCCACTGTAAAGGGAAACGTTGACAGTGTTAATTAACTAAGATGGAAAACTCTAGAAAGTTAAGTGAAGTTTAATCTCGTGCTTTTCTGCTCAGGAAGATATTTCTTCTGCGTGGAAATCCCAGGGAGCTGCGTGTGCAGCTTAGAGGGAACATTGCCTGTGAGCATACCTGTGAGAGGGGTCGCCCTGGTAGTAGTTGTAGGTTTTTTATACAGTCCCCAAAACCAATCTGTGAATTATTTTGACCATTGGAAAAAGAGCTACTGCGTAAATACTGCAATGCAGGTTGAAATGCGCACCTAATTATAATTTTCTAGGTGATGATTGTATTTTTCTTCCCAACACAATACTGCAATAAATGTGAGTCTACATTTCAACCATTTTTTGGCCAACCCATGGGGGATTCAAACTTACCCCACAAGCGGCCATAGATGACTGGAACTTAGTGCCTTACCACTGTGCGCTAACTGTCTAGAGCTGTATTTCTTTGCAATGCACATAATCTTATTATAATAACGTGCCAGTGGACTTCTATGGAAGCATTTAGCTGCCAAAACTCAATTGGAAATGCAAATGAAAAATTATAAATCAATATCATGTTTGCAATTCCTTTTCCTAAATGGGTATACACTTTTTATGAAATGCAAAAAAAATATATTGCAATATAATTTTCATGATGAGTATGCATGTCTGCCAATTTGAAATTGAAATAGCAAAGTATGTGAAGATATTTCATTTCCATGGTACTATCCAATACAACACTGACACATTTAAAAATCAAATGTAAACGCTTAAATGACAAATCATTTCTCATGTTTGCTATTTGTGACAAAAATACTAATAATAATTCTCAATTGGAAATAGCCAATGCTTTTCAATACTCTGTGTGGTTTAAGATTGTCAAGACTGTCTGTGGTAGAAAATAAATAACTATGCTAGTAAAACAGCTAATTGTTTCAATGAACCTTCAAAATACCTTAAGGTGTTCCACGATGTCTTGTTGTGAAGGTAGCAAGCTAGCCAGTGGGCTAGCTAGCTAACATTAGCCAGTAACGTTAGCCAGTAGTGCCTCTTCATAGCCAGCTAACTACTAGTTAGCTATCTAACCTACTTACCGGTAGCTACATTTAAAAGCCAATTAGCCGTATTAGCTTGCTAGCTACTAGTAGCTCCCTGTGTTCCCTTCCCTCCACTGTCGCATGTACAATAGAACATTTTGTTTCGCTTTTGTTTATTTTTTGGGCCCAGCTCTCACACTGTGTGTCTCTCTTTCTGTCTGTCTCTCTGTGTCAGCATGTCTGTGTGTCTGTCTGTCTGTTTAGGAGTTCCAGATGTGGCTGTGGGAGAGTAGTGGCAGACAACACTGGAGGGCATCAAAACTTAGCGATAAACTCATGTAGAACATTTACAAATAAGTATCCCTTATTAAGTTCTACTACCTGGATAGATAGGAGGCAGAGGTTGGAAGCATAGAGGTAACTACTGTGTACTGAATGTTTGCAAGTCATGACAAGTCATTACTTGACAGTGATTGTGCAACTCAAAGACACATTGTGTCACACACTGAACAGACTGTGTGTGGAGCACCCTTTCTCCTCAAAGGCATTACTCAAATTAGTTGGACATGTTACAAAGTTACTGTCATGTTGCTGATTTCTGTCCCGATTCTCCTGCCTTATCCCGAAGTGTGAACTTGCATACTTCCATGATGAGGAGTTTGAAAGTACACAGCATAAGAGAAGGGTGGAGAATTGGGATGCAGGCCTTGTGTGCTCTCTTAACCAACTATTCCTGTAGTTGAGGGATACAGCGATATTACAATGAGGGGATCCGATTAAGCTGGCCCGGGAGGGCGGAGATTGAAAACCGGGCGGCATCCCGGGCATGAGCCGCGTGCCCAGTTCAAAGTCCACGGCAAAGTCGGCTCAAAACAGTGACGTATGTCAAGAGAAGAATGTGGAGTAATTATTTAGGATTCAGAGTGTTCAAATGCAAAGTTCGCTCTTGGTAAAAACACAAATATGTACTTTATTGACCTTCCCAAGTAAAATGAGTCAATTTCAAGTAGAGGTCGACAGATTATGATTTTTCAATGCCGATACCGATACCGATTATTGGACGACCAAAAAAAAACGATACCGATTAATCGGTCAATTTTTATATATATATTTGTAATAATGACAATTACAACAATACTGAATGAACAATGAACACATTTATTTTAACTCAATATAATACATAAATAAAAGCTATTTAGTCTCAAATAAATAATGAAACATGTTAAATTTGGCTTAAATAATGCAAAAACACAGTGTTGGAGAAGAAAGTAAATATGCAATATGTGCCATGTAAAAAAGCTAACGTTTAAGTGCCTAGTTAAATAAAGGTTACATAAAAATTTAAATTCCTTGCTCAGAACATGAGAACATATGAAAGCTGGTGGTTCCTTTTAACATGAGTCTTCAATATTCCCAGTTAAGAAGTTTTAGGTTGTAGTTATTATAGGAATGATGACGTGTCGACTATTTCTCTCTATACCATTTGTATTTCACATACTTTGACTATTGGGTGTTCTTATAGGCACTATAGTATTGCCACCCTAATTTGAAGTCATAAACAGCGCTGTGCTTCAAGCATTGCGAAGAGCTGCTGGCAAACACAGTAAAGTGCTGTTTGAATGAATGCTTACAAGCCTACTGTTGCCTACCACCGCTCAGTCAGACTGCTCTATCAAATATCAAATCATAGACTTAATTATAATATAATAAACACACAGAAATATGAGCCTTTGGTCATTAATATGGTCAAATCCAGAAACTATAATTTCGAAAACAAAACGTTTATTCTTTCAGTGAACTATGGAACCGTTCCGTATTTTATCGAATGGGTGGCAACCCTAAGTCTAAATATTGCTGTTACATTGCACAACCTTTAATGTTATGTCATAATTATGTACAATTATAGCAAATTAATTACGGTGTTTGTTAGGAAGAAATGGTCGTCACACAGTTCGCACTTAATTATAATATAATAATATATATATAATATATATAATATAATGACATATATATAATATAATGACATTATGGGGTATTGGGTGTAAGCCAGTAACACAACAACAAAATGTGGAATATGTCAAGGGGTATGAATACTTTCAGAAGGCACTGTACATCCTTAATAAAATTATTTGTGGTGGTTAATTGTGCATTACTCAAATGTTTGTAGTCGATATGAAACAACTTAATATTCAACAGGGCTATCCCCGACAAAAACAATCTTGGTCGACCGAGAGTGGTATGCTCTTTCGACCAATTGATTGGCTGTTTGGAACAACGTAAACAACACTAAATACATTATAAGCTTACCAGAGAGTCTGTTGTAACGGGTTATTTTGTAAAGCCTTTATTACAGCAAAGACTAAAAACAGTTGCATTCATTTGTGAATGCAATTTCTGACAATTTGGAAGAGTGTAAACAACACTAAATCAATTATAAGTAATACCAGAGAGGCTGTTCTAATGGAAAAAGTGTAAAGCCTTTATTACAGCATATTACAGCTGAAATTGTATATCCAACATGTTGTGGTTGCGTGAGGCTTGGTGCTCACGGAATCAGTAGTCTACTAAACATACACTCAAATAGGCAACAGAAGCAGGATCTGTCTTATTTCTGTATATATACAGTGCCTTCGAAAAGTATTCAGACCCCTTGACTTTTTCCACATTTTGCTATGTTACAGCATTATTCTAAAATGGACTAAATAAATACAAATTCTCAGCAATCTGGACACAATACCCCATAATGACAAAGAGAAAATATGTTTTTAGAAATGTTTTCAAATGTATTAAAAATAAAAAATAAACTAAACATGGTATTCAGACCCTTTGCTATGAGACTCGAAATTGAGCTCAGGTGCATCCTGTTTCCATTGATTATCCTTGAGATGTTTCTACAACTTGACTGGAGTCAACCTGTGGTAAATTCAATTGATTGGACATGATTTGGAAAGGCACACACCTGTCTATATAAGTCCCACAGTGCATGTCAGAGCAAAAACCAAGCAATGAGGTCAAATGAATTGTCCGCAGAGCTCCGAGACAGGATTATGTCGAGGCGCAGATCTGGGGAAGGGTACTAAAAATGTCTGCAGCATTGAAGGTCCCCAAGAACACAGTGGCCTCCATCACTCTTAAATGGAAGAAGTTTGGAACCGCCAGGACTCAACCTAGAGCTGGCCGCCCTGCCAAACTGAGCAATCGGGGGAGAAGGGCCTTGGTCAGGGAGGTGACCAAGAACCTGACGGTCACTCTGATAGAGCTCTAAAGTTCCTCTGTGGAGATGGGAGAATCTTTCAGAAGGACAACCATCTCTGCAGCGCTCCAACAATCAGGCCTTTATGGTAGAGTGGCCAGACGGAAGCCACTCCTCAGTAAAAGGCACATGACAGCCCGCTTGGACCGTGAGAAACAAGATTCTCTGGTCTGATGAAACCAAGATTGAACTCTTTGGCCTAAATGCCAAGCGTCACGTCTGGAGGAAACCTGGCACCATCCCTACGTTGAAGCATGGTGGTGGCAGCATCACGCTGTGGGATGTTTTTCAGCGGCAGGGACCTGGGAGACTAGTCAGGATCGAGGCAAAGATGAACAGAGCAAAGTACAGAGAGATACTTGATGAAAACCTGCTCCAGAGCGCTCAGGATCTCAGACTGGGGCAAAGGTTCACCTTCCAAAAGGATAACGACCCTAAGCACACATCCAAGACAACGCAGGAGTGGCTTCGGGAAAAGACTCTGAATGTCCTTGAGTGGCTCAGCCAGAGCTCGGACTTGAACCCGATCGAACATCTCTGGAGAGACCTGAAAATAGCTGTGCAGCCACGCTCCCCATCCAACCTGACAGAGCTTGAGAGGATCTGCAGAGACGAATGGGAGAAACTCCCCAAATACAAGTGTGCCAAGCTTGGAGCGTCATACCCAAGAAGACTTGATGCTGTAATCACTGCCAAAGGTGCTTCAACAAAGTACTTAGTAAAGGGTCTGAATACTTATGTAAATGTGATATTTCGGATTTTTTATGTTTAATAAATTATCAAACATTTCTAAAAACTTGTTTTTGCCTTGTCATTATGGGGTATTGTGTGTGAATTGATGAGGGGAAAAAACAATTTAATACATTTTAGAATAAGGCTTTAACGTAACAACATTTTGAAAAAGTCAAGGCGTCTGAATACTTTCCGAAGGCACTGTATATACTGAACAAAAATATAAACGCAACAAAAGTGTATTTCTCTCAAATTTTGTGCACAAATTTATTTAACTCCCTATTAGTGAGCATTCCTCTATTGCCACGATAATCCATCCATCTGACAGGTGTGGCATATCAAAAAGCTGACTAAACAGCATGATTATTACACAGGTGTACATTGTGCTGGGAAAAATTAAAAGGCCACTCTAAAATTTGGTCACACAACACAATGCCCCAGATGTCTCAATTGTTGAGGGAGTGTGCAATTGGCATGCTGACTGCAGCAATGTCCAACATAGCTGTTGCCAGACAATTAAATGTTAATTTCTCTACCATAAGCCGCCTCCAACGTCATTTTAGAGAATTTGGCAGTACATCCAACCGGCCTCACATATACAGGCCACGTGTAACCACGCCAGCCCAGGACCTCCATATGCAATATGGACATTAGTGCACATTAGTGCACTGGAACACATCCTCTGTCCAGTGTCTGTTCTTTTGCAAATCTTAATCTTTTCTTTTTATTGGCCAGTCTGCGATATGGCTTTTTCTTTGCAACTCTGCCTAGAAGGCCAGCATCCTGGAGTCGCCTCTTCACTGTTGACGTTGAGACTGGTGTTTTGCGGGTACTATTTAATAAAGCTGCCAGTTGAGGACTTGTGAGGCATCTGTTTCTCAAACTAGAAATTCTAATGTACTTGTCCTCTTGCTCAGTTGTGCACCGGGGCCTCCCACTCCTCTTTCTATTCTGGTTAGGGCCAGTTTGCTCTGTTCTGTGAAGGGAGTAGTACACAGTGTTGCACGAGATCTTCAGTTTCTTGGCAATTTCTTGCATCATTTCTCAGAACAAGAATAGACTGACTAGTTTCAGAAGAAAGTTATATTTTTCTGGCCATTTTGAGCCTGTAATCAAACCCACAAATGCTGATGCTCCAGATACTCAACTAGTCTAAAGAAGGACAGTTTTATTTCTTCTTTAAATCAGGACAACAGTTTTCAGCTGTGCTAACATAATTGCAAAATGGTTTTCTAATGATAAATTAGCCTTTTAAAATGATCAACTTAGATTAGCTAAAAGAACGTGCCATAGGAACACAGGAGTGATGGTTGCTGATAATGGGCCTCTGTACACCTTTGTAGATATTCCATAAAACAATCTGTAGTTTCCAACTACAATAGTAATTTACAACATTAACAATGTCTACACTGTATTTCTGATCAATTTTATGTTATTTTAATGGACAAAAAATGTGATTTTCTTTCAAAAACAAGGAGATTTCTAAGTGATCTTTTGAACGGTAGTGTATATATACATATATATATTATTTTATGTTAGACCAGAATGATTTTAGTAGATGTCCATTTAATTTCTCTTAAAACCTGTTGACTTGCCTCTCACCATAGCCAGCTAGCCAGCTAGCTAACGTACCCTTGCTCTGCAAGGGCCGCGGCTTTTGTGGAGCGATGGGTAACGATGCTTCGAGGGTGGCTGTTGTCGATGTGTTCCTGGTTCGAGACGGAAGCTATACTGTTACACTGGCAATACTAAAGTGCCTATAAGAACATCCAATAGTCAAAGGTATATGAAATACAAATGGTATAGAGAGAAATAGTCCTATAATTCCTATAATAACTACAACCTAAAACTTCTTAACTGGGAATATTGAAGACTCATGTTATAAGGAACCACCACCACCACCATGTTCTCATGTTCTGAGCATGGAACTTAAACGTTAGCTTTCTTACATGGCACATATTGCACTTTTACTTTCTTCTCCAACACTTTGTTTTTGCATTATTTAAACCAAATTGAACATGTTTCATTATTTATTTGAGGCTAAATTGATTTTATTGATGTATTATATTAAGGTAAAAGAAAAGTGTTCATTCACTGTTGTTGTAATTGTCATTATTACAAATACATTTTTTTTAAATCGTCCGATTAATCGGTATCGGCTTTTTTTGGTCCTCCAATAATCGGTATCAGTATCGGCGTTGAAAAATCATAATCGATCGACCTCTAGTGTATAGTACATCTTCGCCTCTTCCTCTCTGATCAAGGCAACCTCTTCCGCCTCACGTTACCAAAACCCCGCCCACCGTGTTTGATTGATAGGTCTAACACACATCAAAAATGAAAGCTTAAAGGAGAAATCAGGAAACGATACAGCAAAATGAAGCATTGTGATTTATTTATCAAATTTGATTAATCATTTGAATTTTGTCTTAAACCACATGGAAAAGTATAATTATTTTTAATTTGTCACAATTCATGCTGTTACAACAAGGAAAGAAAATGGCAAACATGAGAAATTATTTGTCATTTAACCATGTACATGTTTTTACGTATCAGTGTTGTACTGAATAGTACCATGGAAATTAGTGCTGAGAGATTAGTGCTTTTTGAGGTCGGTTCGGATTCGATTAGTTTATTAAAAAATAATCAAGGTTTTTCGGTTTTGATAATTGTTTTAGATATTAAATGTGTTATGCATTATGTGGGTTGAATGCTGTAGCAACACAGAATAAAACAATTCATACAAGTCCCATGGTGGTACTGCTTATCACTTATTAACCATTTATTATTACTTTACTTTAATCAAATATTTGTTTTACTTGATGACTATTATTTAATTCCAAGTCATCGTCTCATATAGAGCTGCTGCCTATGCTGTCTGACAAAAATCACTATTTTAGTAGTTCTTCAAAGTAAACACGGCAAACTTTTCTGACTGCTAAATACCAACTATCACTTAGATCATGTATTTTCAGGCTCGTAAAGCAACTGCTTTCTATCTCTCTGTATCGCACATTCTCTCTTTTCTCAATCTTTCTGTCTTTCACCACACAACGGACAGTTTAAGCGGGCGCGCAATGGATTATGGTTATTGTAGTAAAAACTTAACATGTTCTCTGCGCTAAACGATGTAGAATATTGGGCTGTTGGAAACTACAACTCCCTACTACATCGCACAGTTCAGACTTGATCTGATTTATCTCTGCAGAAACTGCACATCGAGCTCACAGGCAAAAACAAACAAAAGGGAATTCAAATAATTGAACCAACCTCTGTCAATTAGTTATTTAAAAAACGAAAAATAACCGAAATGTCGGTTAATCGCTCAGCACTACTGGAAATTAAATATTAAACACCGTTTTTTTATTTATTTTTCAAATTGGCAGGCTTTATGCATCCTCATGAACATTATAATTTAATATATTACTTTGAATTTGAATTTTGTCAAAAAATGCATACCCACTTAGGAAAAGGAAACATGATATTGCAAACAAGACATTGATTTATCTTTTGCCCATTACAATTTAAGATTTAATTAAATCACTCGTAGACTTCTGGTAAGTATTCTTTAGTAAGAAAGTGTTGGGATCAGGTACAACTATGTTTACCCTCCCCCAAAATGAATATTTATGAGAAAATGCCCCACCTACAACTTCTCACCTGAATGCATTTTTTATTTTATTTGAAGGGTTTGGGCAAAGGCTGAAACTGGGGTTGAGAGTTAACCTTTTAATTGACAAGTCTAACTTTAAGGTATTGAGGACAGCTTCAACATGAGTGTGTGAGGGTTAAACCCTTAGTAAACTAGCAGCCTAAAGGCAGAATAGCTAGTGCTAATAGGATCCTTTGAAAATATTTTTGCAGAAGTAGCAGTATCTGTTTTGTTGCCTGCTGAACTGTTATATGCTGAGAGGAGAAAAGCACCTTGGCTGTTCCTGGCTTTGAAAACATCAGCCACACAAACCTATTTGCGGCGGTGTGTGTCTTTTCAAGGAGAACATGCCCCGAGGCAACACGCAGATTCAGTTTCTCCTGTTCCGTTCCGGACTTCCAAAAACAAAGGAATTCCAGAGAAAATAAAGACAGGAAGGCACCCCCCACCCCCACCACCACCCCCCACCACCACCACCACACTCTGACGCTATGTCGCATACAAACACACACAGACACACTCCTCTCATGATATACAATTATATTGATAAGATATATCAGGAAGACATGTACTTCCAACATGACATCCAGAGAGGTGTGTGCGTACAGTACACAGACAGGCAAGCCCTAATTCTTAGGCCTAATCCCTGTCCGTGTCTGCTCTTTACAATCCCACCCAGCACACTATGCACAGATCTGGGATCAGCTTTTCCTTTCCTCATCTATTAGGAAGCAGAAAGGTGAAACTCCTAACAGTTGTGAGGGAAATAACATTACATTTTATGTGTATTATAAAGGATGTAAAGGATAAGGATATAAAGGATGTTATGAAGTATTATATGCAGGGGTGCCACTATGGTTTTAGACATTTTATTTTTTATTTTATTTAATCCAGTCGGATAAACACTCCAAACAGTCTACCCGACTTCTCAGAGACGTCCGCATGGTCCTAAAGCACCCCGTTGCCTCGTTTTGTATCACATTCCAATGATAAAACTGGGGGGGACAAAAATGCAATTTCAAAATGTGGGAGGGACATGTCCGCCCCGTCCCCAGTAAAAGTTGCGCCCCTGATTATACGTTTGTACTTCATAGAAAGTGTTCCCAAACCAACTGACTCTAGAGCTCGCTGCCCTGACAATTCCAAATTCTGCTAAATTTGAAGTCATCTGCCTTGCTTCCTATAGCCTTTTGTTGTTCTTGGTTTATACACATATGTTCCTGAGAAACAGGGATTTGAGCATCTTTATTTCATTTTGAGAGAGTGCCGTTGTTTTTCAACAGATGGCATGGGGAGACAATGACAAACATTGTTTTGGAGGCTGGGCCCTGGCAAGCACCACGCAGTGGATCCTCGCTAGTCTCCAGAATACACGCACACACACACATGATTAGTCTGCTCCCATTACTGAAATGATAAACGATCAGTTCAACAATGGCTTCTGTCTTCTAGGAACAACAGCCATTCTACTACTGCATGGGAGAGAGGAACATAATACTGTATCTGGTGAAACACATCGATTTGCTGATAAACCGGGGAGATTGATTGCAGATATGGTAACTGGTAATTGATTAAAGACTAAGTATTAAAAATACATTTTCAATATAGTTTTATTTCTGTAGTTTAGTTAAACAGTATTTTTGAGTGATATGATTTCACTGAATCACTGAAGTGATTCAACTATTTTAATTAGACATGTACACAACAGCTGTCATGGGATGAGACAAATACGCTTTTCCTCCTGCCCTCTCTTTTGCTCTCATCTCCCACTCTCTCTCTCCCTCTGTCTCTTTCTCTCGCTCTCTCTCTCCCTCTGTCTCTTTCTCTCTCTCTCTCTCTCCCTCTGTCTCTTTCTCTCGCTCTCTCTCTCCCTCTGTCTCTTTCTCTCGCTCTCTCTCTCCCTCTGTCTCTTTCTCCCACTCTCTCTCTCCCTCTGTCTCTTTCTCTCGCTCTCTCTCTCCACAGCGAGGGAGGAGGTTTTAAATATGTCTCTTTATCTGAGCCGCCCAGGCAGCAGAGCAGGGGTATGAAAGGACCGGCAGGGCTTAGAACCCTGGGAAACTGCCACACACACACACACACACACACACACACACACACACACACACAGGGAAACAGCCTGCCTCACACTGCCAGAGTCACAATGAGGGGAAGGTGTCACACACACACTAATGCACACAGAGAGCGCACACAGAGAGCACAAACACGTCACAGTCAAAAACTCTCTCTCACACACTCTCTCTCTCTCCAAAGGACACTCTCTCTGCTGGCTGAGTTGTTGTGAGAAGGCAGGCAGACAGGGAGAGACAGAGCTGTCCTGGGAAGTGGGTTTTGCAGTGGCATGCCAATTTGATCTTGGGACATGTGGGCAAACAACTAAACAATGTTTACAGTGTGCAACAAAAACAGAAACTCATCTGTATATTAGTGTAACGAACTCGCCTCGCCTATTACTGCCTGAATATTCCTTACTCAGGAAATGTGGATACTGCATGCATAGCAGTTTTGATTGAATAGGGTCCGTCATTCACAAATGCTAGTATGACATATTTTGTAATTGATGATTTCCTGTGACATTCATTTAGAATAAGATGAATGTAATTAAGGAAGTCTTCTTTTCTCTATTACACAACACCCAAATATCTTCTAACGTTTGACATTCACTCTGTGTACAAATGTCTATGCAAATGTCTGTCAGAGAACAAGTACAGTATGTATCCCTAGAGGGCATGTTGGATGTGATTCTACCGCCTTCATACAGTCTATAAACCATAACTCTCCATCTTCCACACACACACACACACACACACACACACACACACACACACACACACACACACACACACACACACACACACACACACACACACACACACACACACACACACACACACACACACACACACACACACACACACACACACACACGCACACACACACACTTATACTAATACATTTGAGTACAGAGGCTTTGCAGAGGCTGTAGTACACTTGCATACAATCAGGGAGGCTATATTTAAGCAATAATGCTCGAGGAGGTGTGGTATATGGCCAATTTACCACGGCTAAGGGCTGTTCTTATGCACAATGCAACGTGGAGTGCCTGGTTACAGCCCTTAGCCGTGGTATATTGGCCATATATCACAAACCCCCGAGGTGCCTTATTGCTATTATAAACTAGTTACCAATGTAATTAGAGCAGAAAAATAAATGTTTTGTCATACCCGTGGTATACGGTCTGATATTCCATGGCTGTCAGCCAATCAGCATTCAGGGCTCAAACCACCCAGTTTATATTATCAAATGAGCGCCACATGACCCTGACAGCTCACAGAAAGGAAAGCTGACACACTGAACTCACCAACCCAGCATGGAGACAGAGAAGAGACTAATGAGCTAGGTTGCGTCCCAAATGGCACCCTATTCTCTATATAGTGCACTACTTTTGACCAAAGCCGTGCACAAAAGTAGTGCATTATATGGGGAAAAGGGTGCATGTGGGACACAGCCCTACTGTACTGTACTCACAAGAAAACAACACATTCTGAAGATGAGGACAATGCATTTGTCTGGTTTGAACAGGATTTACAAGACAAACATACACACACGCACATTGCTCAGACTAACAAAACACACACAATCCCTCTCTCCCTCTCTCTGATCACACACACTTCACTGCCAGTGAGGGAAGATTTCATCAGCAGTAAAAATGTGAAGGTAATTGCCTCCGATGGTGAGAAATCTTGAGTGCAGGCAGCCAGCCAGCCAGTCAACCAGTCAGTCAAGCAGTGAAACAGGTAGTCATGGTGGATGGACAGACAGACGGACGGTCGTAGGGAACATTTTGTTCTCCTCGTCCTTGTTCTCCTTGAACTCTCATATTGTTTCTGTGTAGCCTCCTAGCCAGGTGTCATTTCTGATTCAAGGACCCCTGCTCCAGCACTGTTCAGACAGTCACTACAGAATGGAACTGAACAGGACGTGGCCATTGTGACATTCCCTTCCCTGCACTCGTTACTCAAAGAACCAACGAACGTCAAATCAAACATGCATAAGCCAGTGACAGGGTAAGGCCAGTGAGTTCTCTATTTCCCATCTCTCTCTGCTCACTCACATTCACTTTCTCTGTTTCTGCTTCTCTCACTCACACATACAGTTTCTCTACCTCTCTGTATCTACCACTCTCTCTCTCTCTCGCTCACTCTGCCTCTCTCACGGTAAGGCACTTTCAGAGACTGAAGTTATTAGCTGTTCTAATAACTTACTGTAGTAAAGGCTCTTATTAAACGAGTGGGTGGTACCGGTTGACCTTCCCCCTAGAAGACTGGTCTGAGGCTGATTGGCAGAGGTAAATGGATAGATAGGCCTCACAGAGCAGCAGGCGGGCAGCACTCACAGGTGTGTGAATCGTCTGAACCCTCTGGACCCCAGGAAGAGTAGCTGCTGCTTTTGCAACAGCCAATGGGGATCCTAATAAAATACCAAGTACCAAACCAATTTGATCGATATGATGATGTAGCCTCTCTCTCTACCTCATATTACTGGACAGCTGCAATTTGAAAGAACGTTCCAAAAATATATATGAAGGCTTCCGTAATCTTTATAGTTATGCTCCCATTTAGCCAGCAGTCTGCCTCCTGTTTAGACAATGTTGCAATGATGATGAAAAAATGACATTAAAAAAACGCTATTGACTGCCTGTCTGTTTCTTGCTTGTTTGATATGCTGTGTAGGCTATTAGCTTGCCTAAATAGCTTCATGTAACACCCTTCCAGAAGAAATAACATGAAATTGCTAGACAACCTGTTTGTGTCGTTCTTATGTTTGCAATAGCCTAACATTACTGTTACAACAGACAAATAACTATGTTTATTCTAACTCTTGTGTACAACCAGCAGCGGAGCCATGGAGTGACTGAGCAGCAGCTGATATTTTTTGCAACAGCAAGTCGAGTTCCAGAAAATACGCAACTACAGCTAATGCTGAACAAACAGTTCAAATCAAATGGAATTACGACCAGGAGACTATTATGCAGTCAAATGAATCAATAACCTTTTGGAGAGAGATAATACATTAAATGGAGTGAACACTGAGTGAGTCTGATGCAGTCAAATTATAATGGAACACTTTAGATATGAAGTAATATGTACAAATGACGTAAACCTCTATGCAGTGTAGATTTCCCTAATATGAAGCACTGACAATGTGGTCTGTGGGGGAAGCATTTTAAAAACCACTATGATATGTTCAACAAAACAGAGAGAATCTGACAGACAGAAACAAAGGTTGTCTTCTGCTATGGGACAGACAGACGGGTGTGAGGGGAGTGGGTGGTATATGGGCCGACGGCAAGACACAAGCAGACAGAGAATCCATGTCTAGTGAGTCTGATTGAACGCCAGCCAACAATTTCATAATACTCCACAATAGAATACTAACAGTAAGGTGAAAAGTCAAGCTGTCATTGCAGTGAATAGTGTAGTGCAGGTTCTACATTCTCAGCTCTAGGCTCTGAGGCTGTGGGTGGGGAATTTGAATAGATAGAAGAGGAAGAAGCATGGAACTACTACGGATTTATGATTGAGTGAGGAGCAACAGCAGTTTACATACATTAGAGCTGGACGATATTGACAAAAATCCATATTGCGATAAATTGCCAGAATTGATGCAATAACGATAAATAGAAAGATACGTTTGTAACATTATTGTGCACCTTTAAACTACTACTTCTAGTTTGATGGTTGTAGCAATCAATTGTCTCATTAACAATCACCCATATTAGCAAACTTATTTCATTTTAAACTTGACATTTCTCTAGTATAGGCAACTTATCGTAAGGAACGATATCAGTAAAATGCTTGCGTTAATTGATTGGTATGGTCAGTGTGGATCATTTGGGGTTTATCGCCACAGCTCTAGTATACATTTCCTGAGTACTGAGGCTGTGGGTGAGACTTCTGATTTCTGAGTGAGGAGCAACAGCATCATAATACACATACATGCCTAGTTCCAATATGCATATGGTTCATTTCCTTGTTTCCTTTCATTGTCTCATTTTCTCCACTTATCCACTCACCCACACAGACAGCCCATAAACACAGCATTGAGTTCCAATTGTATTGATTGGCTTTCATTCCTCAACTGCTTTCCTTCATGACTGCTGATAGATGAAAAGGTTGGATGGATGAGCTTCTCTCATACAACTGTCACCTGTTAACTCGACTGACCAGTGAGATAGGGTGTGTGTGGTGTGAGGCTTTACTTCCACTTTAGAAGTGTTGTTAACTGTAATCTGTAACTAATGCATGTTATTAACACATTGTTACACGCTGCATCTATTAATCAATTATAAACCTAAAACATTCCACTTTTGTTCAGGACAGTGACAGCATGGTACATATTTTCATATTGCAACTGTGATTATTGTACATTAAATGACCTATATCATAACATAAACGCAAACCATTCATGTGCAGGGATTCTATAATAGCCAATAGCCCTGTAGGAGTATGAGTTTCACTGAAGTGGGATCAATCTGATTACTTAACCATGCCCCTTTACATTTTTATACATTTACTTTAGTTTATTTAGTAAATATTTTCTTAACTATTTATTGAACTGTATTGTTGGTTAAGGGCTTATAAGTAAGCATTTCACGGTAAGGTCTACTACACCTGTTGTGTAGAGATGTGACAAATACCATTTGATTGGACATCTGAAGTGAAATCACACATCCATACTTTCCCTCTGAACTAACGCAGCCGCTCCAACTAGTGTTTCCTCCAACTCCCCAGCTTCACTAACGAGAGAGGAAAGGGGTATTCTCTCCCTCCCTCTCCTCCCGTTCGTTCAGTGCAGTCTACAGGGTTTTCCGCTGTGACTTGGCTGCTCTCTCTCTCCCCCCTCATGGTCCGAGTGGAGAGAGCAATGAAAGAGAAGCCAGTGCTGCTCCCTCCTCTTCTCCCTCCCACCCACCGGGAGGCCCGCCCGCCGCTGCCCCGGCTGGCCTCACATCCAGACGGAGGAATTTATCAGGGAGGGCTCGCCAGAGACTCCGCCGCCCGCTGCACACACAGCGGCCCAACCATAAGAGCTAAACTCTTGTCTCTCAGCTCCACTTTTGGCCGTATAATAGCGCAGTCGGGAAGGTTGTTGAAATGAATCAGCCTTCCACAATAAATGGCACATTTGTGCATGTCTGATAGAACAAATATAATGCAAGATGGAAAGGTTATTTTAACAGTGACATAATAACCTATGCGGGGCACGGATAGGCTACAAAGAATAGTTAGAATACATATTGCGAGCGGGAGATACATAGGCCTTCATTTGAACACTTTAAGAACATGCCAATACAGCTAACGGCAAGTCTTTGTGATATGCTATTATTACAACAGGTAGGCTATTAGAAAGCAGTCAACTCAGTCCAGCCTTTTTTTGCTCAATGAACTATTGACATACCCGTACATTTCAAGATTAACATTCCCATCTGCTCAGCGAGCTGATTAACGTAAATTGTTTACCAACAATCAAACAGCCTTCTCGAGCATATGGAGCCTATTTTACAAACCCATAAACATGCACATACACCAATGTGAAATCATGCACCCATCATATCTCTACAGACGAGCATGCACCTCCGTATCTCGTAGCTAGCTAGGCTACCTCGTCTCACACTATGTTAAAGTGACTTGAGGATAGGACATTGCTCAATGTAGGCTAAACGCATGCACGGACCAGATCTAGCTAGACGGATTTATTCCTAGGCAGACTCGGGCACAAAAGCAAAATCCGCTATCCAGTTTAGGCTAAATATAACGGCTAGTTCTGTTCTGATTCTCTGGCTTCTAGGAGGTCAGTCTATTGTTAGCGCTGGGGTTGAGTCTGGGCAGCGAGAAGCGAACCCATCCAAGGCAGTAATGACCACACACAAAATCCTGTCTCTCTGTGCAACCAACCCACGGCAAGGTGTGATAGAATAGCCTACGATACGGAAACAACCAAGGAACGGAACTTACTTTTAGCTTGGAACCTCGGCTAGAAGAAGAAATCCACTTTGTTTTCCCGAATCTCGTGTATACTGCGTTCCTTTTCACTTTAAAATACAAGAAAATAGCGCCCACTGTACCGTTGGTGTGTGTGAGTGACTGAATCAACTACCGTACAGAGCCACAGCAAGTTGAAGTGTCAAATTACACTGGCTGTTCAGTTACCACAGAGGGAGCCATGCTTCGGGGCTGCTGACAAAATGTGTCCCAGATTCAAGTGGTGGGAGCGATTTAGGAATACTCCAGGAGTGACAGACCGACCATACAGAAGGCTATAAACCTCTGAACGGACGGGAGTGAAATCATTCGACCACCGACAGCGTTTGAATTTCGATTTTTAGTGGAGGTGATGTGTTTGGTGATGCATGTTAAACCATCTGAATACATTATTTAAATACTTCTAAGCTGTTGAAATCATATCACTAAAAAACGTTTTTAAACCATTTTTACAATTTAATAGATGTATATTAGGACTAATATTAATTATATAAATTATAATAATAACGAATAGAAGGCTAATAACGCTGCTAATACACAAATCACTACAAATAGCCTATGCCTTTGTAATAATAATAATAATAAAACACTATTCACAATACTCATAATAATAATCATTATAACCATAGCCTAATTGAAATAATAGGCTAATATAATAAATTGGGCTAGTGGCATATTCATTAAATACACAAATGATTGTTGTTATGATTAGGCTATTATTTTCTTACACCTCCTCATCATCGTCGTCATCTCTGAATAACAACATGGTTGATAGCCTATCTTTTACATGTCATATGCGCTCTCAGTAGGCTACAGAGAGCCAGAGCACCATGCAGTGCTTCGGGAAGTATCAGGTTCCGTATTTTGCGAATCTCCGGTCTCCAATGGAAGCTACAGAATAACAAAGACATGTTTGAGAGTCGAGCAGTGAGCAGCAGCGGCTACAGCAGTAGGCTTGGCTGATCGGTGACGTCAAGGAACAATGTGGTTTCCACTAGTTACCACATTCACAAAGTCAAAATTAGCTAGGCCCGGCCTAGATCGTAAAAATTCATAAAAACTAAAATGATATTTTTGGTCTTCATTTCAGGTTAAGATTACGCATAAGGTTAGCAGCTGGTTAAGGTTATGGTTAGGTTTAAAATCACATTCTAAGAAGATAAAATATAGAAATAGGCGGGGTTTATGACTTTGTGGCTGTGGTAACTAGTGACGACCGAACAACGTCTCCCCCGACACACACGCGCGCACACACACGAACGAATGCAGATATGCGCGCAAACGCACGCACGCGCACTCACACACACACACACACAGAGAGAGAGAGAGAGAGAGCAGGCAGACTCTTCTCAGCTAGTGAAGCACAGCTGAACTGCCCGGAGGGAGGGCCGAGCAGTGCCGAAGCTGGAACAGTGCATCAGATAGAATCACTCACTTCTCATGCTGTGCTTGTTTCTCTTCCTCCCTCCCTCCCTCTCTCTCTCTCTCCCTGCATGTCTCTGCCCCTCTTTTCTTCTCTCTCTTTCTCCACAAGTCATGCAGTGTTGCAGCATTGGACTTCCAGGTAGTGCCTAATTATTTAAATATTTGTTATACAAGCAGTCAGTACATTTTAAGTTAATAGTCATGCAATATTATATAATGAGTAATGTAATAAGACCTTGCAAGTAAAAAAATAAAGATTCTTACATGGTTCATCCTCAGCTCTAAATTTCCTTGGAGAACTATTGCCCAATAAAGAACCTTACAGTTAAGTGTCGGGTTCTTGACTTGGCATCTACGGTTCTTCAGAATTCTAAATGGTTCTTGAAATGTATGGGAGCCTTCAGTGTATGGAATGGAAGCCAGTGTTAACTACTGTTTATTTTTTCAGTGTAACATTTCTAGTGTTGATTCAAGAGTTAAATTAACACTGTAAAGAGTGAAATTAACACTCAGTGGTGTAAAATAACTCCAATGTCGGTGTTAATAACCAGAGTTGAATCAAAACCATGCCCATCATAGTCATTCCCAGCTTGCTCCTTTGCAGGAAGATTTTTTTAATTGTTTGTTTCAATATCTATGTTTTTGATGAATTAATCCGATGCTACTCAAATATAAATAACATAAATGTTTCTAAACTATTCCAATATGTTACTTTGACTTATTCACCCATTACTGAAATGGTTGTTCAAGTTCAGCTGTTCAAGGTAGTGTCATATCTTACTCATCCCAATGCAGGTTGTGGGTGAATACATTTTTAAAATGTTGTATATCCCCACTTTGGCTGGATTTCAATAGGAATTACAAATCACATTGCAAGCCATCACAATGTGACTTGCAGGCCTGATGTGGCCTATAAACTATGAGTTTTAGGTCACTGTATTCGGGTAAAACTAGGCCCTCAAATGAAGGCCTTATGAAATATGTATTGTATTATCTTAAAACCCTACAGCAGGAATCTGGTCCATGTGATCAGGAACATTGGGACATCCCTACCCCATTGAAGCTGAAATTTTAAATGGTTAAGGTAAGGGTTACGGTTAGGGTTAGGATTATGGTTATGGTAAGGTTAGAGGTTCGGGTTACAGTTAGGATATTCAACTCTGGTCCCGGAGGGCCGAAACATTTCTGGGTTTGGATTTTTGTATGGTTCTTCAATGGCATCGCTCTCAACAACCTTATTTGGTTCTAACTTGCACCTTTATTTTTAAGAATGTGGTTGAGTGTGAATGTTACATAAATAATTGTCACGTGTCTCTCCGGTCTCTAGGTCACCAGGCTGCTCGTTATGGCGCACACCTGTCACCATCGTTACGTGCACCTGCGCATCATCAGACTCACCTGGACTCCATCAACTCCCTGATTACCTGTCCTATATATGTCACTCCCTTTGGTTCCTTCCCCAGGCGTCATTGTTTCTGTTCCAGTGTCATGTCTG